>NC_060149.1:295230890-295532452 GCF_021461385.2 Schistocerca piceifrons | reverse complement strand
ATGCCCGCCCAGACGCGGGAGATTGCAGCGTTGCCAGTTGTACGCGCCAAGAGAAGCAGCGCCGTAGCAGTGTAGTTCTCAAACTTACGTTTAGGGGGGAGCGCGCAGTTTATGAAGTAAAGCCACCACGGCCGCATTAAACCTTTCGCTGCTACAGAGACGTGCTCCCCGCATTCCACGCGGTGCGCGATTTTGTAACCACTGCACTGCTCGCCTGTGCAGATACATAGTGTTCCGACTGCTTTGACACACTTCTCATTCGATTTCACAAAAACTATTTGGCCCAAAAATTTGATTTTGACACATCTTCTTGACTGATACCTGCCCCCCATAAATGACTTAATTTTGTTTCGATTTTCAACGCACTTATATTGCAGCATTAAATGTAGTAAACCATTGCACGAAATTTTGAAGAGTTTGCAGAGGTAAAGTTCATAGCGTATACTTTCCGTATGTTTGATTGTAGTTACCACAATGTTGAGAATGAAATGTGGACAAGATACCTAAATTTCATATAAAATTTACTGTATAACAACATCTCATTTAATTTAAGTACCAGATTGGTGTTGTATGTAATATTGAGAAATATTCCGTCTTTCGCGACTGTAATAAAAGTTTTATTTACACCGGGCGCGTTTGACTTTATTTTAAAGCACTTCAATCAATCAAAAGGAAGTACACAAAATACGTTAAACAAAACTGTGGACTTACAAAAACATTAGGACTTGAATATACTGTGTATCAGTGCTCTGAGCTATGTCAAATATAATTTTTGTGTGTGGCACACACAAAAAGCATTTATTTGCTAAAACACTGATCGGCCGACACAAACGTTGAATATTGTGTTACCTCAGCACAAAACTACGAAAGGTGACTTGGCAATGGAGGAGACAAAATACTGTCCAATGAAGATGCTTAAAAAGAGAAAAACGCGTCTGGTCTAAATAAGACGCTTATTACAGTTGCAGAAGAGGAATATATTTCAATACCATTGGTAAAATTGCAACTGTGGAACAAAAACAAGAAAGAGAACATGAGTATTATTGTGTATGTGCCTTACCCTTCATTGTTGTCAATCGCTGGGATAGTCTTCTGCATCGCTGTAGTCAGTGTCGCAGTCCGAATCATCAGGTCTTAGAGTTATGACGATGGGTTCAAGCAGATTGTCAATTACAATTTCTCTGTCCATGTCCTCCTCCTGTAGCCTTTGTGCATGCCGATTCAGCCCATGCTGAAGAAGTAATTCTGTCAAGTGCTTCGTGCAGAAGCCTTTCTGTATCGGCAATTTTAAATGTCACGTTTCGTTCTGCGATATACCTTTTCACTTGTGCCCAAATTAACTCTATCGGATTGTATTGGCAATGGTACGGTGGCAAACGCAAAACTGTGTGTCCATGTTCCTGTGCAATACAATCGATTTCATAAACTTTTGTGCGAGGCTTATGAAGCACTACAAGATTCAACATTTCAGCACGAGTTTGGTTGGCAGTATGTGGAATATTTTTACTTGCAAGCCATAACATGATATCGGCTTTTTTTGTACTTGTTGTGGGTGTCTTGTCAACAACAACAGAGTGATAACTCGCATTGTCCATTACAATCACCGAGTCTGCAGGCAAGTAAGGGAGAAACTGATTCCTAAACCACAATTTAAATGTCTCAGAGTTCATTTCGGAATGATAATCCCCTGAATTTCTCTTTTTTGCCCGGAACACTAATTTGCTTTCTGGAATGAATCCAGAAGCAGAACCATCGTGCAGCACAATTATTCGTCCACCTTTACCAACTGGTACTTTAAACCCACCCGAACCATCACTCATTTTCCAACACGCTTTCCTTGTGTGATTTTTGGTTCACCCATGTTTCGTCCAAGAAAAAAATGTTCTTATTCCCGGATTTTCTTACTTCAATAATACGTCTTAAAAACTGTGCCCTTGAAGCAGCGATATCACTACGTTCCATTAAAAACTTTCTTCCGTCATTTGTATGTACATATTTGAATCCAATGTTTTTAAGTATTCTATTCATTGAAGTCATACTACCTTTTAAAATTTATGGTTTCACGCATTTTCACAGTGATTTTTTTTACAGTAGGAAATTCGCCTGTGTTGTACATGTTGAGCACTTCTCGTCTTAGAGCATCTTTGTCGAAATTATCTAAATTAGTTACAGTCCTCTCACGAGTGCGATATTTCCCTGGCGATCTGAAAAGTGGGCTTCCACAGGTCTCCGTAGATAACTTTCCTTCATTGGCAATCCGCTGAACGGTTCTCAAGCTAACGCCTGTCGCTTCTGCAGTGCGTTCCTGAGATCTGGCGACATCCGTGATAGGTCCACCGACTTCTGCTTCGCGCTTGAAAAAAGCGTGAATCCGGTAAATTATGTCCCTCGCCTGTTTATGGAGAGTTTGTCGCTTACCACCATTATCAGCCATGACAACTTGCAACAAATGCGATAAAAATTCACCAAAGAATAACTACAATCACATTTAACACTCGCACTCGCCAAGACATTCCCAGCAGACCGTTCAGAAAACTGCTGAACACTCATTGGCTGTCAGCGGATGCGTGACGTCAGGTGCGTAGAACGAGCCTTAAATCGACCGCAGTCGTTCATGGTTCCAACTATACAGAGTGTTCATTTTAATTGGAGACATTGAAATATCCGCGAATCTACACATCGGATCAAACAAATTTATAACTAAATGTTTTTTGTCTCAGAGGGGGACATCCAATGATACCAAATTCGACGAATTTGTAGTCAAATTTGTTATAATTGGATGTCTCCTTCCGGGAGGAACTAATTTTCATTAGGATTTCTTTTGGCTCTGTGTGTCGTTTTCAAGAGATTTCAATGTCCCCATAAAATGAACACCCTTTATAACATAAACAGTGTTTATAAATTGGGAAATATTCTATCTTTAGCAACTGTAACAAAACTTTCTTTATACCAGAGTCATTTCGCTTTTTTCTAAAACGTTCTGATTAAAACGAAGTTGGCGAAGTACACAAAACTGAATTTTGGACGTAATAAAACATAAAACTAAAATATATTGCCAGTGAGGCACAGTGCGCAAACATTTTGTTTTTGTCACAACGGACAGCAAATACTTGCCAAAACATAGATCAGTCGACGAAACCATTGAATATGATGTTGCCAAAGCAGCGAAGCAAAGAATTCCGTCAGACAATCAAATAGCTCGGCAACGTACGAGCCGAAATTCTGCTCTAAATAATACTTTTAATACTGCCGCAAAAGAATATATCTCAATATGAATAGTAAAACAGCGACTGCGGAAGAGGCGATATACAAACAAAACGGATAACATGAATATTGTATGTGTGCCTTTTCGTTGTTTTTAATTGCTGTGAAAAGAAATATTGGAGGAGGAAAATTACAAAAACTGAAAACTTATTATGATTATAATGAAGCACAGGAAATTTCAAAACATTACATTCAAACGAATAAAATTCATTAAGTAAGACACTTCGCTATTGTTTTTAAATAAATAAAATATTTAGTATGCAACAAGCCTTGAATTCAGAATCTTTCGATTAGCAACCCAACACCTTAACCATTACGCCAACGCAGCTACTCATTTGTGGCATTTCCTGGAGCACTCTAAACGTTTGCAAAATACCGACAAACACTGTTGGGATGACTATGAATTACTCACGTTGCGTCGAAGTACAATAGGAAATAAACAATTACCGCTGTTCTTTATTGCGAAAAAGCGGTTCGTGAGACTGATACAAACACCTTTCCTTGCTATCGCCTGAATTAGGAGGCTTATTGTTTGTTTGGTTTAATTAATTAATAGAATATGAAGCAATTGGTGTAAGGAATGCTTTTTCCAAACTTTCTATAAAAGAAAGTCTGCTATCAAGACATTGCTTTTGTTCAATTACTTCATTTATGACTGAACGTTTCTAAAATTGAAGACACTCGTCCGTGCTCTGCACTGCTGGCAACGTCGTTCTCTGTTCATTGGCTGACTGTGATTTGTGACGTCAAATGCGCAGAACGAACCTAAACTCGGCCGCCAAGATATATGACGCGCACCTTAGAAGAAAGCAAAAATTCTATTCCATGTATTAACGAACACTGCCTACATGAGAATCAACTATATCTGTATAAGCCATCAGGCTATATTTTAGTATCAGGTTTCTGTAGAAGTGTGAACAGTTATGAAGGTAATTTGATATACATCAGCAATGATCTTTCACCAAAATCCACTAATGTTGACATCAATAATCTCTGTATTGAAAGTATATTTGAGGCAGCAGCTATATTATTCGAAGGTCCGAAACTAATTGTAATATCTGTATACTGTACCCCTGACAGCAACATTAAGGCTTTCACAGAAGTACCAGATAGAACCATTTCCAACTTGTAAAAATACAATCAACATAAAATTTTAATCTTTGGGGCTATTAACATTAACATGAAGGTCACAACAACAAACACTTACACTTGATTAATGTCCCTAGGTCACACAATATGTTTTGTACAAATAACAAGCCAACAAGACAACTATCATGTCTGGACAATGTTATAACAAATGTAGAAAGAAATATGTATGAAATAGGGCTTTTAATACCATATGTCTGTCAGATCCTGAAAAGATGTGGTTAACATTACTGACAAAAAAATCCCACAGAGCAATATTAACACCCCACATGTATTATAATTGTTATCAATGCTTTCAGATCACATGTGTATGTGATAGAATGGTTCAACTTCCTGTCTCAATTTGCAAATGGTGATGAAACTTTTAAAAACTTTGTCACTCTTGTTTCTAATATGTTTAATAAGTGCTATCCTAAAGTATTAATAAGATACAAGGGGTAACCAAGCAAAAGTAATCATAGAAGTTTACATCACTGGCTCACGCCTGACCTCAAAAAATTAAGAACACAGGTTTTGATTCTCTATAACATATCAAAGAACAGTGAAGAAGATAGACTTCAGTACCTTCAACCAAAGAAAAGGTACAGATCAGAAAGTATAAAACAGAAATGAATGACAAATAATAACTATATTCAGCAATCACAAAAGAAATACAAGGCTGCTTGGAGAACCATCAAAGCAGAACTGGTCAATACTAATAGAGCCACTTGCGACACTATCAATATCAAACCTGATGAAAGGAACAACTTTTTTTATTAATTCTGGTAACAAAGGACACCAAACTCAACAAAATGATGACTGTAAATCAGGCATTAATAAACAAAGTTATTCATATTGCACAACAAACCTGCAACAACCTCATTCAAGTGGGCTTAAATTGCTGTCACTGATGCTTCAGCAGCTATAGCAAATTCAGCAGTTCAAACGCAGAATACTTGTATGGTCTGTCAGATTTTGTTATTAAAAAGATAGTAGACATCATACAGGGTGATTATAATTAAAGTTAAAATTTCAAAGCACTGTAGAAATAACATCACTGGTCAGAATGACGTCAAATTGCAATGGAATATTATCAGAGAAGGGGGAAAACGTATGACAGAAGAAAAGTAAATAGTTACAAAATGTAGCAATGGATGGTGCTGTAAGCCTCATAGTTTAATAGTGATCGACTACAAGTGAGAATGAATCCTACAACAATGCCTAAGGCATACATTTGATGTTCAACAAACTGTATTACTCAGTGTGCATGGATGTACAGGTGTGATACTGTTGCTTATGTAAGCCCATCCACCACAGCAAGGTCATATCACATTGGATGGGAAAAATCAGTTTTTAATTGTCATGAGGCCAAAAACCACATAAAAAGCATCAGTATTTAATTGTTCTGAGGCCAAAAACTGCATAAAATGCATAAATCAAAAACAGATTGGATTATTAATTTCTGTGTGACTGGTGCAAAACATGTTCAGTATGCTGTCCACTGTTTTCTGCTACAAGTTGAAATCAAGAAACAGCATGTTCCACAACTGACCGAAGTGTTTCCAGGATATCATTCAGAATGTGTTGTGCAATGTGTGCCTTCAATGCAGCTAAGTTTGCAATCAGAACACTGACCACAGCATCTTTCAGATAGCCCCACAGCCAGAAGTCACACAGATTATGGTCAGGTGATCTTGATGGCCAGGCTGTAGGGAAATTGCGGCTGATAATTCTAGCATTTCCGAAATGGCGTGTCAGCAGCTGCTTAATTGGATCTGCAATGTGCAGAGGTGTGCCATCTTGCATAAAAATGATCCACATCCATGCTGTTGGAAAGCTGGAATGACATGGTTGCACAAAACACACTCACAGCGCTTGCCAGTGACGGCACAGGTAATGGGACCAGAAGCACCTGTCTCTTCGAAAATATATGACCCTATGATAAACGATGCCATAAACCTGTACCACACAGTGACCTTTTCAGGATGAAGTGGTACTGGTTGATTTGTGTGTGGATTTTCTATTGTCTGTATTTGACAATTCTGTGTATTGACATATCCTGTCAGATGGAAGTGGGCTTTATCTGTGCACAAAATCTACCACAGCCAAACATTGTCCACTTCCACGTGAGCAATAAATTCTAAAGCAAAAGGTCTCTCTTGCTGGCAGGTCAACAGGAAGCAACTTGTGCACAGGGGTAATTTAGAATGGATAGCAAAGAAGGATGTTTCATAGGATTTTATGCACCGTGCTCACGGATATGTCCAATGTTCGGGCAACTCTCCATGCACTAAAGGTCTGCAAACCACCACTTCCACCACTTGTCTCCTCCAGCATTTCTGTGGCCACTGCTTCCACTGACATTGAATCAATTTATTTCCTCCCTCTACCAGGTTGCACATAAAAAGAACCATCTTTTCGAGTTTCTGTGTCATTTTCTCCAGACCCATGGTAGTCATCGGACCAATGCCTTTTTTTCAAACCCTTCAGTGTCCGTACCTTCTGCAGAGCAACGTGTACACAGTCATCATTCTTGTAATACAGCTTTACCAGCAGAGTGTGATCCTTCATTGAGACAGTCATGGTGAACGTCACAGATATGAAAGCAGGAAAAGATATGTATCCGACATGTTTATACCAACTTCAATGGGTCGTGTGCTTGACAGGTGTTTTCATTTATGTATTCTGACACATACAGCGCCATCTATTGATCCATTTTCACACTATTTCGGTCTTCTGCATATGTTTTGCCCCTTCTCTAATAGTATTCCATTGCAATTTGATGTCATTCTGATCAGTGGTATTATTTATACAGTGTTTTGAAAGTTTAACTTTAATTATAATCATCCTGTACTACAGTAGAGTCTCGATACTTTGAGTCTCGATAGTGCGAGTTTCCAATAATCTGAGCCTCCTTTTTCATCATCATTTAAGACTGATTATGCCTTTCAGCATTCAGTCTGGAGCATAGTCCCCCTTATAAAATTCCTCCATGATCCCCTATTCAGTGCTAACATTGGTGCCTCTTCTGATGTTAAGCCTATTACTTCAAAATCATTCTTAACCGAATCCAGGTACCTTCTCCTTGGTCTACCCCGACTCCTCCTACCCTCTACTGCTGAACCCATGAGTCTCTTGGGTAACCTTGCTTCTCCCATGCGTGTAACATGAGCCCACCATGTAAGCCTGTTCGCCCTGACTGCTACATCTATAGAGTTCATTCAAAGTCTTTATTTGATTTCCTCATTGTGGACACACTCCTGCCATTGTTCCCATCTACTAGTACCTGCAATCATCCTAGCTACTTTCATATCCGTAACCTCAACCTTATTGATAAGGTAACTTGAATCCACCCAGCTTTCGCTCCCATACAACAAAGTTGGTCGAAAGATTGAATGCTGCACAGATAACTTAGTCTTGATACTGACTTCCTTCTTGCAGAAGAGAGTAGATCGTAGCTGAGTGCTCACTGCATTAGCTTTGCTACACCTCACTTTCAGTTCTTTCACTATGTTGCCATCCTGTGAGAATATGCATCCTAAGTACTTGAAACCGTCCACCTGTTCTAACTTTGTTCCTCCTATTTGGCTCTAAATCCGTTTATATCTCTTTCCCACTGACATTACTTTCGTTTTGGAGATGCTAATCTTCATACCATAGTCCTTACATTTCTGATCTAGCTCTGAAATATTACTTTGCAAACTTTCAAATGAATCTTCCATCACAACTAAGTCATCCGCATATGCAAGACTGCTTATTTTGTGTTCACATATCTTAATTTCACCCAGCCAGTCTATTGTTTTCAACATGTGACCCATAAATAATATGAACAACAGTGGAGACAGATTGCAGCCTTGTCTTACCCCTGAAACTACTCTGAACCATGAACTCAATTTACCATCAACTCTAACTGCTGCCTGACTATCTATGTAAAGACCTTTAATTGCTTGCAAAAGTTTGCCTCCTATTCCATAATCTCGTAGAACAGACAATAACTTTCTCCTAGGAACCCAGTCACATGCCTTTTCTGGATCTATAAAGCATAGATACAATTTCCTGTTCCACTTGTAACACTTCTCCATTATTTGCCGTAAGCTAAAGATCTGGTCCTGACAACCTCTAAGAGGCCTAAACCCACACTGATTTTCATCCAGTTTGTCCTCAACTAATACTCGCACTTTCCTTTCAACAATACCTGAGAAGATTTTTTCCACCACACTGATTAAAGAGATACCTCTGTAGTTGTTACAATCTTTTCTGTTTCCATGTTTAAAGATTGGTGTGATTACTGCTTTCGTCCAGTCTGATGGAACCTGTCCTGACTCCCACGCCATTTCAGTTATCCTGTGTAGCCATTTAAAACCTGACATTCCACTGTATTTGATGAGTTCCGATTTAATTTCATCCACCCCAGCCGCTTTATTGCACTGCAATCTACTGACCATTTTCTCCACTTACTCAAATGTGATCCTATTTCCATCATCACTCCTATCCCATTGTACATCGAAATTTGAAACATTACTGATCGTATTTTCACCTACATTGAGCAACTCTTCAAAATATTCCCTCCATCTGCCCAAGGCATCAACAGGATTCACCAGCAGTTTCCCTGATCTGTCCAAAAAATGTGTCATTTCCTTCTTACCTCCTTTCAAAGACTGCTAATTACACTCCAGAATGGTTTTCCAGCAGCTTGATCCAAAGTCTCCAATTTGTTTCCAAAGTCTTCTCATGATTTCTTCTTGGATGCTGCAGTTATCTATTTGGCTATGTTTCTTTCTTCAACATAACTTTCTCTGTCTACCTGAGTTCTAATATGTAGCCATTTTTGATACGACTTCTTTTTCCTTTTACAGGCTGCCTTGACTGTGTCATTCCACCAAGCTGTTTGCTTCATCCTACCTTTACACACTATTGTTCCAAGACATTCTTTAGCCACTTCTAGTACTGTGTCCCTGTACCTTGTCCATTCCTTTTCCAGTGACTGTAATTGACTACATTCAACTAACTGGTACCTTTCTGAGATCACTGTTATATACTTGTGCCTGATTTCCTTATCCTTAAGTTTCTCCACTCTTATCCTCCTTCATATGGACCTGACCTCCTGCACATTTGGCCTCACAATACCAATTTCACAGCAGATTAAATAGTGATCAATGTCATCAAAGAATCCCCTGAATACACATGTGTCCTGCACAGCCTTCCTGAATTCCTGATCTGTTATTATATAGTCAATGACAGATCTGGTTCCCCTGCCTTCCCAAGTATACCGGTGAATGTTCTTATGTTTAAAAAAGGAGTTTGTGATTACTAAGCCCATACTGGCACAGAAATCCAAGAGTTGTTTTCTGTTCCTGTTGGCCTCCATATCCTCTCCAAATTTGCCCATAACCTTTTCATACCCTTCTGTTCAGTTTCCAATCCTGGCATTAAAATCACCCATGAGCAGAACACTGTCCTTGTCCTTTACTCTAACAACTACATCACTGAGTGCGTCATAAAAACTATCCATCTTATCTTGTTATGTCCCTTCACAATGCGAATATACTGACACAATCCTAATTTTCTTGCTAGACACTGTCAAATCTATCCACATCACTTGTTCATTTACATACCTTATTGCAACTATGCTGGGTTCCATTTCTTTCCTGATGTAAAGCCCTACACCCCATTGTGCTATTCCTACTTTGACTCCTGACAGGTAGACCTTGTATTCTCCCACTTTCTCTTCTTTCTCACCCCTATGAAATACCTCGATTGCTGCCGGCTGCTACTGATCAAAACTGGGGAGTTCATACGCTGCTGGAGTTCCCAGTAACTGTACTGTACAGTGTTGTGTGTTGGTTTGTTTGTTGACTGTGTGTTCCATTGTACACCTTACAAAGATGAGTGCTGTAACAAAAAAGAGGAAATTTGTGCCTTTGCATCTAAAATTAGAAGCACTAAGACGACTTGACAAAGGAGAAACAATAAAAAAACTTGCTCTCGAATATGGTGTCGGTGAAGTTACTGTTGGTGACTTGCGAAGAAACCGACTTAAATTGGAACAGTTTTCTTCACAGAAATGCTCATATGAATCTCTCAGTCGAAGAAGTATAAAGAAGTCAGACTTTGAAAAAACAAGTGAGTCATTGTTCATGTGGTTTACCTAACAGAGACAGAAGGGTGCTCCAATTTCTGGTCCAGTCTTGCAAGAAAATGCTTTGTTTTTCAGAAACCAGCTGCAGGAAGGAGATGACAATTTCGCCGCTAGTGTGGGCTGGCTCGACAAGTGGAAGAAGAGGTATGGAGTGTGTCAACCAGACATATGTGGAGAAAAACTCTCTGGTGATGCTCAGGCCATTTCAAAATTTATCGTCGAGTTTAAAAAAATCATAACTGACGAAAATTTGTCTAATGAACAAATATATAACTGTGACGAAACTGAGCTAAATTTTAAAATGTTGCCAGTGAGAACACTTGCTTCTTGTGAAGAAAAAAGTGCTCCTGGGCACAAAAAAAGCAAAGAGTGGCTCACAGTTATGGCAGCTTCAAATGCAACTGGAAACCACAAACTAAAACTAGTTGTGATTGGGAAGTCTGAAAAGCCAAGAGCATTCAAGAATGTATCCATCTCAGCTCTTCTGGTTATCTATACACATCAGAATAATGCCTGGATGAATCAGGAAATCTTCAAGAACTGATTTTTTAACTCATTTGTACCTGACTGCAAGAATTTTTTAAAAGAAAGGGGACTGCCATGCAAAGCAATTTTGCTCATGGATAATGCGTCCTCACATCCAAGTGCAGGAGAACTGCAGTGCGATGGTATCCGCACCTTGTTTTTCCCACCAAACATTACCTGTCTCATTCAGCCCATGGATCAGGGCGTTCTGGAATGCCTAAAAGAAAAGTATCGATGGCGATTGCTACAGTCAATCCTGCATTCTGAAGACAATGAAAGCATTGTAGGAGCTTTGAAGAAAGTGACTTTGAAGGATGTCATGTACTGGATTAGCGAATCTTGGAGCAAAATAAAGTCAGACACAATTTCTAAGTCATGGAGGAAAATTCTACAGGAAAGTATGCCAGACACAGAAACTGAAGATTTAGCAGATGAGGACAATCAACCATTGTGTAATTTAATCAGAAGATTTCCAGGGTGTGAAGAGGCAGAAGAGGTGGAAGTAGGCGAGTGGTTAAATTCGGACGAACAGTTGGAAGTGACAGACTCTTCTGTAATTGACATGGTTAACATTCCATCGCAGTGTGAAAGCGATGAGGACGACGAGGCAGAGGCTGCGCCGAAGATGAGTCACACTGATGGCTACGCTGCTCTCGAGGCCCCCATATGCTAGGTGGAACAACAGCCTGAGGTGACACCAACTGATCTACTGCTCCTGAGATGGCGGTGTGACAATGCCGCGATGAAGCGTTGCAGCTTCACCAAACAAAAGACACTTCACTATTACTGTCTAAATAAATAATTATTGTTATTCTGCCAATGCAAATGCATGTGTAAATACTTTTATTTTAATAAAGTTCATATTTTGACCTGTATTACAATATCATAATATTTCTATTTCCCATTTAAATTTCAATAGTCTGAGTTTTCGATAGTTCGAGGTGGTTCCAGTCCCGTTCACCTCGAACTATCAAGACTCTACTGTGTAACCACACTGTGTACTAGTAAACTGGATTTTTATGAGTTGTTCTTTTTCAGCCTGCTCAAAGATACCGATAGTTATCCCTCTACATAAAAAGGGAGATAAGTCCTGCACTGATAACTAACATCCTATTTCTCTTGTATGAACACTTTCCAAAGTAGTAGAACAGTGCACGAACCAACAAATTTACAAACATTTCACCTACAACAGAACACTGACAAACACTCAGTATAGTGTCAAGGAAAATTCATCTACACTGAAGGCTGTTGAAAATGTTATTTTGACAATGCTCAGTACCTTTGAAGCAAAATGATCAGTTGATGCTCTGCTGATTTACCTAAGAAAGACATTCGACTCTGTGAGTCACTGGTTTCTCCGATAGATAAACTGAGGTGCTATGGCATCCGAGATATAGTACTCAACATTATACAATTGTATCTTGACAATAGGAAGCAGAAGGTACACTTTAATGGTATGACCTCTGGATTCTTAGATGTTTCAAGAGACATGCCTCAAAGTTCTGTAGTAAGATGCTTATTGTTTATAATCTATATTAATGACCTACCAAATATCATGCCATGTAACTCTATTCTGTATGCTGATGATACCACTTTCATTGCAACTGGAAATGTCATAGAGGATCAAGAGGAACAAAACGAAGCCAACCTAAGAATTTCTAGTAACTGGTTTAAAAACAATTACTTGTAAATCAAAATAAAACTGAAAATTTAATTTTTAATTTGTGCATTACCAACACTGACTGTATGTTGGTTGAAGTTCTTGGTTCTTTGGTTTCAAAATTAACTTTGAACCTCCACACAGATTCTATATGCACTAAAGTATCAAGAGTCATACAGCTGTTACATAAACTTAGAGCATGTATGAGTGAAAACATGATGCTCAGCTCCTACTGTGCATTTTTTCATAGCCACATAACATACTGTATACTGCTTTGGGGCAGCTCCAGTGGGTCAAACTGGTTTTTTATATAGTAGAAGAAGGCTATCATATGTGTAATGGGTATTTTCAAAAACAGTGTATCTTGTAGGCCACTTTTCAAGAAACTGGGTGTCATGACATTCCCATCATTATAATATTCAGTTACATAGTCTACACAAAATAAAACCAAGAGAATTACAGATTAAGACCATCATTTCACTATCGCAATACAAGACACAAAGGTGAGACTGACGAACCCTTTACAAGACTAAGCAAGACTCACAACAGCTACACATACCTTGGAGTAAAACAGTTCAATGCACTGCCACCAGAAGCACACAATGTCTCATTAAAAACCATTAGAAATGTTCTACAAACTGGCTTAAAGAGAAAGAGTAAAACAGTTCAATGCACTGCCGCCAGAAGCACACAATGTCTCATTAAAAACCATTAGAAATGTTCTACAAAACTGACTTAAAGAGAAAGCTTTGAATGCCACAGAGGAATTTTTTGATTGTGCAAAGGAAGATCTAAATTTTTAACTTATACTCATTGTATGTTTGTATGCAAATCTACATGATTTAACTATTTCTGTATTATTATATGTACTTTTATGTATTATTCAATTTGTACAAACTATTAGCATCAATAGCATGTAAAATGCTTGAAGATGAAACAAATAAGTAAATAAAACCACACAGTAGCAGAAATATGCAGTGCCCCCACCCCCTTCCCCCTCACTCCTTCAGGGCACTCAAAGCAGGCTGCCTCCCAGGGAATAACATGTTAGCTATTTTCCACTCTGTTTCATCTGTAGGTACCATCTTCACTGTCTTCACTAATGCACTCCTGAGAGTGTTGTGGAAAGAATTGAGATGGAATACATCTACTGATGATAACTCCTCCTCAGTCTTGTTACTTTCATTGTTTGTTGATTCTGTCAGATATCACCATCTGAACCTGATAAATCATTTTCTGATACAGTATATGAGTTCTCCAGAATACGTAAAATCTCTTCTTTAGTAAGACCACACTGATGCAGCATAGCTGAAATTGCCTGTTACAGACCAAAAAACACTGTCTAACTAAGGAGACGAGTAACAACAGTAACACGTAAAATACAACTGAAAAGCTGTTACAATGTCCATCTTGGAAATTGTTCTGACAATGCTTCCTATACAAAGATCTTCAGTAGAACATTTAATTACATTAAATTTTTTGCCATTCATGTCTATAACCCACACATCACTCCAAATCTGAGCACTCAGCTATGGTGAGAGATAAGCAGATACACTCAGAGAGAGAAAAAAAAAGATGCACCATGAAGGAATTATCTGAATTGGATAGAGGACGGTGGATGTGATGTACATGTACAGACAAACAGATGATTACAATTACAGAAAAACTGGATGATTTATTCCAGAGAAAGAACTTCACAAATTGAGCAAGTCAGTAACAGGTATGTCTTCAAATGAGTACGCCAAAGGAGATTTGTGACTAGGAAAGGCAAAATGATGACATCTTCTGATATTAGTCACTACATCTGTTACAGGAGTTAATTACAATAAAACTAATTCAGTGCTAGTTCTACTTTTCTCTCAGCTGCCTAATGTAATTTTAGTCTTGTGGTGTGCATTAAGTAGTGTCGTCATCTGCATGACACGAAACTGGAGTAGTTGCTACATGGGAAGGTAAATCATTAATGGCAACAAGGAAAAGAAATGGACAAAGGACCAAGCCCTGCAGCACACCAGTCTGAACTTACTTTAGTAAAGAGCACCTATTTGTAATTGAGACTGAGAACTGTATCCTGTCACTTAAATAGGACTTGATTACAGATAAAGATGGGTTGGGCAAGTAAAAAATATCAGTTATGGAAGTTGGAAGTTACAGGGTATACAGTCAAAGACTAAGATCACAAGGTATGACAGATACCACACTTATTTTCAACGGCAGTTAGCACCTAGTTAACAACTTCAGTGAAAGAAATAGTTTACTCCTTATGTACACGTTTAAGGGCATTGACAACATTGTCATGAACAAATATCGTATGTATACAGTGTAGAAAATGCCTCCACAAGCAGTGAATTACTAGCATGGTTTCACTAAGAGTGAACTGCAGTACTGCCCACTGGACCATTAACATGCAGCAAAAAGTGAAAGGAATGTAAGTAGGCAACTCTAAGTGATGCCGTACACTACTAAGGTAGTAACATAGCAGGCAACTAATGTCATGACAAATTATAGCAAGTTTAAAAAATTATAAATATAATGCATATAATACAAATGCATTTACATAACAACAAAAACAATCAATTATTGACAAAATTATTTAATTGATAGATAAAAGGTCTACTCACCAAGTGGCAGCAGAACACACACATAAAACACTGTTGCGATTGGCAAGCTTTCGTAGCCAGTGGCTCCTTCTTCAGGCAGAAGGGCTGCAGGTCAGAAGCATGAAGGTAAAGGACTGGAGATGTCTAGGAAAAGGGGTAGATTTTGGGAAAGTCATCCAGAACCGTGGGTCAGGGGAGATTTCTAGAATTGGGGGTCGGGGGAGACTTACTGCACAGGATGAGAAGGAAAGAACAATCAGTCTTTCCTTCTCATCCCATAAGGTAAGTCTCCCCTGACCCGCCATTGTGGGTGACTTTCCTGAAATCTACCCCTTTTCCTAGACCTTTCCAGTCCTTTTCCTTCACCCTTCTTCCTTCCCCTTCAACACTTCTGCCTGAAGAGGGAGCCACTGGCTCCAAAAGCTTGTCAATCACAACAGTTTTTTATGTGTGTGTTCTGCCATTGCTTGGTGAGCAGATTTTTTATCTATCCAATTAAATAAATGCATTTATATGTAGCATATAAAACATTAATAAAAACAAAAACAATTTTAAAAAATTTCTTTGCCATAGTTGTCAGGCCTGGTTGTATAAAAACTAGGTTCCTTATGGGAGAAATATTTTAAATCAGAATTCAAGGATGAAAAAAAGAAAAGAAAACAGCTACCACATATGCTATGATTGTTCAGAGTATTGGCAACACCTTACTTGGAGTCAACTTCATTTTAAACATGATGTGCATCGTATGGCGTCAATTCATAAGACAGAAGGCTAGAAGAGGAGAACAACTTACTGTCACTTAATGCAATAATTTCCACACAGTTAACCAAGCTCATTATTACACAAAATACTACTCTGTCCAAAATATTTATGCAGCTCTGTTAACAGTGTCACTTGGTTTGGTTTAATGATTTGGTATGATACTCTTATTTTCACTGATCTAAAATTATATTCTGACCAATTGTGTTACATTGAATACGTGCAAAAGTAGCAAAATTCAGAAAAAATTGGATTTGAGAGACAGACAGTTATAAATTCTTGTCCCATGGCCATTTTGTCCTCTTTTAAAAAAGGTTTCACGAAGTCTGTTTCATTCAAGCAGCCAGTTATAAATCTTTATCACAGGGTCATTTTTCCCACTTCTAGAATGAGTTTTACATAGTTCTTCAGTATCCCAGAGCAGTCAGTTGAGTAGTTGGTCTTTTTTGAATGTTTACTCGAACACTGTTTCTCAGTGTTCACCCCACTACTCAGTTATCAGAAGTTTGTACAACCTCTACTGTAATAGCAAACTGAAAAGCTGAGATGATCTAAATAGAATTTAAAATTTTACCATAATATTAGAGTCATCTGGAGTCATTCTATCAATAAGATATGGAGTGATATGTGAGTTATAGATGTGAATGGCAACTAATTTTATGTATATAAGAGTACTGATGAAGATCTGTGCATGGAAAGCATGGTCAGGCGGTTCTTGGCACTTCAGTCTGGAGCCGCGCAACTGCTATGGTTGCAGGTTCAAATCCTGCCTTGGGCATGGATGTGTGTGATGTTCTTAGGTTAGTTAGGTTTAAGTAGTTCTAAGTTCTAGGGGACTGATGACCTTTGCTGTTAAGTCCCATAGCGCTCAGAGCCATTTTTTTTTGGAAAGCGTGAATAAATATTGCCGTGAGCTCTAGTGCATGCAGTGTGGCATAGTGGTTAGTGTCACTGGCTGGCTTGTTGTGGGTCACCAGCTCAAACATGGCCACCAGCAGTTATTTGTTTGTTTAGTATTTATCATTTGCAGAATGCTGTGGAATATCAGTTGTTTGCTAGAATATTCTATGTTTGTATAAATAGCTCACTCTCTGTGCTCTGTGTTGGTGTTCATAATAAACATGTTTTCAGTGCTGTATGTTGTAATTTATTGATGACCCTACTTTTGGATTTGAACCTGAATGTGTTTATGATAGAACACTGTTTGGTGGAAATGTTGGGTATTTCAAAAGCTGTCACTTACACAGACAGTAACCAGAATACAGGCAGTACAATATTTCCATGGTCTGTATAGTCAGGAGACCAATGGATTCCAAGCCAGCAGTAAGTCAGCTGCAAAACATGTCAGTCAGTGTTCTCTGGAGACACTGGATCTGATGAAATGGCTGAAAGGTTTCCATCGAGTCATCAGATACAACAGGTGGGATGACATGATGTGTTTGGCAAACGTATACTTTTACTTATCAGTGCAGCCCAGCAGTCATTTGAGAATAATGAATAGAAGCTCAATACCTGGGATAAATTCCAGGCCGAACTGAATAAAACGTTCGGTGACAATCAGTAACAAGTTTGCTTAGTGGAAAGTCCACTTGATGGAAGAACAATTGAAGAACAGGGCCAGCATAGTAGGAAAATGACACAGACCTACATACACATGCTTTGACCCTATGCCTATGAATTCAGACATGACAAGCTGACAAAATCTCACATTTTATGAAGGGAATTTCAGAAGACATGTATCAAGTTTTTCTAATGAAGTATGTCGCAATACAGGAGTTTGTCAAGTGGTGCCAGTGCATTGATGAAATGCTGCAGAAAAGAATCAAATGAAATAAATATGACCAACTCCTGAATGTTGGCTCCATGGCAGTTGTAGAAAACCACCACAATCTCACCTCTCTTGTCAAGTGGTGCCAGTGCATTGATGAAATGCTGCAGAAAAGAATCAAATGAAATAAATATGACCAACTCCTGAATGTTGGCTCCATGGCAGTTGTAGAAAACCACCACAATCTCACCTCTCTTATACACAAGGTAGTGAGAGAAGAGATACAGCATTAAATGTAATCATAACTGTCGAACCAATTAAGCAAGATGTGGCAGCTGTGAATGTTGACTCAACTTGTCAGGAGATAACAGAAAATGTTGAAGAAGAGGTGTATTGCTCTTTAACACCAATCTCAACCACCAGCCAAATGCACCAGGAAGAATGGAATTGGTCAACTTGGACACTTGCCGCAGCCATCAAACAACAACCCAGCACCTCAACAATGCATGTGCAACCAACTCCTACGCCAAGTATAACACTCCACAAAAGAACACACAGTTGGAGGGAAGAATACAACACATCAGTGCATTTCTGCTGTGAAAACCCTGGGCATGCTGTACACTATTACTGAGAAAGGAGGTGAATTTTTGATGACTACTATACCATCAGATGTCAACCATCACAAAATATCTATTATAGTAACAATATCATTCTTGAATTGGACTTCTTACACGCATCACTAGCTGTCAAAGAGTGAGGAAGATCAGTGCTCCAGATTGGTGAAGCTGTTCCAAAAAACACGTATAACAAAGATTCCTCTGTGTGGTTGTTTGCTGTTGAAGATGTTGTTATCCTACCATCATCAACCAAATGAGTTCCAGTCATCAATCATGATGCTCAGTTAAATTATAAAGCTTTTGTTGACTGCAAAAAGCTAGCCAGGCTCACAAACGAAATCTACAAGCCAGCAGTGATCATAAGCATTGCAAGTGGTCAAGAAGAGCTATGAATCACTAATTGTCATGAGCAGCCACAAGTCATCCTTAAAAGTAAGTGTGTGGTGACAGCTGAACCAGTGCAGGAAGGGCAGTTTAGTGTCAACAACTAAGAATCATGCTCCACCACCACTCCAGACAACTCAGGGGAGGAAGCTACAATCGAACTGCCAATAGAACCTGGCCTGACCAAGGAACACTATTAGTGAGTGACAGCCATTATGCACCTGGTTTCAGGTGCTGTCAAATTCGGTGGGGAAAAGGCAGCAGACCTAGCAGCCCATGATAAAACATTGTATCAACACTGGGGGTCATATACCAATTAGCCACCCCTCATATAGCATTTTGGTGGCTGGACATCATATAATCCAGGAGGAAGTGGAGAAGATGCTGCAAGACGATATCATTAGACCTTTAGAGAGTCCTTTGTCCTCTCCTATCATCAACCCACATCATGAGGAAGGACTGGACATGGTGTTTCTGCATTGAATACTGATGACTGAACAAAATCACAAAAGAAAAATGTCTATCCATTGCCAAGCATTGTGCACACCCAAAGCCTGCTTGAAAGGGGCGATGCATTTCTCAGCCATGGACATGCAGAAGCTACTGGCAAATTGAGGTTGATGAGCTTGACCAGAAATACGCAGCTTTAATAACTCCCGACAGCCTCTATGGCTTTAGAGTATGCCGTTTGGACTGTGTAACACTCAAGCTACATTTTTAATATATGATGGACTACCTGTTTTGATACCTTAAATCAATTATAGATGCCATTTGTCATTTTTTCAGACATTTAGAGAACATCTAAGCCATCTGACAACCCTGTAGAAGTGTGTTCAGACTGCAGGCTTCCTCCTGAACCTGAAAAAATGCCTCTTCACCACCAAAGAAATAAAAATCTGAAGCATGTAGAAAATGGCAAAGGAGACCATCCCAACCCAGAGAAAATAAAGAGCAGTCACAGATTTTCTGACTCCTCAGCACATTTGTGATGTGAGAAGATTTCTCAGAATGTGCTCATACAACCATCAATTCATAAAGGGCTTCTATACCAAGGCACATCCCTTGGGAGAACTACTGCAAGGAGATGCCATATTTTTCTGGGATGAGATGCAAGAAAGATCTTTCCTTGTCTTTAAGGAGGTGCTAACATTTTCTACAGGCCTAGCACTGTATTACAAGAATCCCAAGACACACTTTCACACCAATGCTAGTGACTATAGGATAGGTACAGTTCTTCTGAAAATGCAGGAAGGCATTGAAAAGGTGATAGCTTATGCTTGCAGAGTACTCTACAAGTCCAAGTTGAACTACTTTACAACTGAGAAAGAGTGCCTTGCAATTGTTTGAGCCATGCATTTATTTCCCAAACTGTTCACCATTGTGACAAGCACATTCTCTATGCATGCTGACTGGCATGTAGGATCCATCAGATAGACTGGATCTGTGTAAAAGGGGAGCTTTCCACATGGGCCTCCAACTGTTCAACAATATTCCCACTAGTATTAAGTCCATCGAAGACAACATAAAATTTAGCAAAGCCGTGAAGTCATATTCGTTGTGTCACTGTTTTTACTCTGTAAATGAATACTTAGAACAGTAATCTTGTTATTTGTGTTAAATTGAAAACATTGAGCAATATAATACATTAGGATACTACAGGCCTACGTTAATATATGTTAACAATGTTAACTGATATTTTCCGATATCTGCAACACACTGTGTACCATCAGATCACATGGAATAAATAAATAAATGGGCACTCAAGACTTCAGGAGTATGACATCACAGTGGTATACCAAAGCAGACACAAGCACAACAACTACCTTTCAAGGAACCCTTAAATGGAACACAGCAATGTGGACAAAATCTCAGTCATTGCTGCATTAAATGACATTGCTCAACAGAGGGAAGATTCAGCACTGCTGGAAACCATAGGATCCTTGAAGAAGGAGGACATGACCAAAGAGGAATTCCAATTACTAAACACAGCATTGTATAAAAAGTACTGTGATCCAAGGTTGCTCATCACACCAACTCATCTATGGCCAGCTATCGTGACATATTTCTATGATGCTTCAACATTTGGTCACCTGAGATTTATGAAGATTCTACACAGAATGAGACACAAGTATCACTGGTCAGATCTCTACTGATCCATTGGACATTATGTGAGCTAACATAAGGAATGCCAGTGATGGAAGCACATGCCACAATTACCTCTGGGGCATCTGGTACCAGTCCCACTGGCAACAGTGCCATTCCACTGAATTGGAGTAAACCTACAGGAGAAGTTACTGAAGTCACTTGGAAGTACAGAGCACCCCATGTGATGATCTCTGATCATTGATTGTGAAAAAGTTTTCCATTCATGACTAGTATCAGAAGTAATTTCACAGAACACCTAAATAAGGTGCCTGCTGATATGCTCTTGATTTATGCTGATGTCGAACAGGGAGATTGGGATACAATACTCCCCATTCTGACATTCACATAAAACACAGCAAAAAAAGACTCTGCAAGCTTCATACCATACTTTCTGTTCCATGTTCGTGAGACCGAAACAAAAATGGATACACTAATCCCATTTCAACTAGAAGATACACAGGATAACTATATGAAACACATCACCAGGAGTGAAGAAGCAAGACAGCTGGCTCACCTAAGGACCATGGACACTCAGGATAAAGACCGAGAGCTGTATAATGCCAAACTATGGCCGGTGAGACACAGCCCAGGAGATGTGGAATAGATTTTTACGCCTCTGCGGACAGTGGAACTATCGAAAAAGTTACTGAAGTGCTACTTTGGGTCGTATTGTGACCTTTGTCATTTGTTAGATTTACATGTGAAGTTGAGGATTATGACCCTTCATCAAGAAGACAACAGTGCAAACACATCTTCTGTATGAAGCCTTACTAGTCTAGAGATGCATATCGATGATGGGAGGATCACGGAACTGAAGACCCAGCCAATGATCACAAAGCATTGACTGGAGTGTCTACCCCCAATCCTCCCAATCCTCATCATAGTGAAGACAATGTAACATGACCAGAATGCAAGCATCCACCAGTGCCATCATACAGAGGACCATTGACAGGATCTAGAAGCAGGGTGCTACAGTTAGGTGCAATGAGAACTTCTGAAACAGTAGGTCACTGAAATGAAATGATCGTATGTCATTGTTGGCCGGGAGGCCCCATATGGGGAAGTTCGGCTGTCATATTGCAAGTCCTTTTTAGTTGACGCCACTTCGGCAACTTGCAAGTCAATGATGATGAAGAACACACAACACCCAATCATTACGAGGCAGAGAAAATCCCCGACTCCACCGGGAATCGAACCCGGGACCCCGTGCGTGGGAAGCAAGAATGCTACCGCAAGACCACGAGCTGTGGACAGTATGTCTCTGTTTTTCCAGGAGAGGAGCAATGCCATTAGCTGAGGTGCATGCAGTGTGGTGTAGTGGTTAGCATCGATGGCTAGTGCCCTGCGAGTTGCCAGCTGAAACCTGACCACCAGCAATTATTTATTATTTCTGGAAAGTTCTTGAAATATATTCCTTTTTAATGTCAGTATATTCTGTAATATTCAAGGTTTGCTGGAATATTCTGTTTGTATACATAGCTGCACACTCTGTGCTGTACATGGGTGTTCATAATAAACATTCTTTCAGTCTAAGTGTTGTATTTCACTGATGGCCCCTCTTTCAGATTTGGACTCGAGTATGGCTATGATATTACAATATATATCCAAATACATGATATTGTCTGTTCACATTACCGTTTATTCATACACCATACCATTGAACTATACAGAGTTGTGAGTTCTGTTGAGAATAAGTACACAAACATTACAAGATACAGAGGTCTGCGTGTTAAACTCTTGTCTTTTACATAAAATAGTTTAGTTTTTTTACAATGTTTAGAGAAAAAGGAACTCTAAAGACAGAAGAATAACACCCAGTTCCATACGAACAAAGCTACATTTTTCATAGTTTTAAGCAATTGGAAAGTAAATCGAAGTACAAACATCACTAGTTTAAATGCCCTTCATCCATTTACATACAAATGAATTGTACAAAATAATTTAATAATACATACTTACTAAAATTCAGGTCTTAATAAAAATATTTATTTCTTAAAGCAATCAGTAAAAAAATACTTTCACATATACATATATATATGTACACACATGCATGCATGCACACACATCCAGAACCAACCTCACTCCCTTTCACACTCACAATCATACTCCGAAATGCACGTGCTGCACACACGTGTTGTCATCCACACAGACATACCTGTGTGTATCCATTTCTGATTGCATAACATTTAGGGACCAAACTTCAGTTGACTAGATTCCATCATACATGATGACAACAGTTTTCAATTCAGACTAAAATGACAGAGAAATTACATTAACAAATTAATGGATGTGATATGATGACTATGCTATATTTAAATAATGTTGATGATTTTATGTTGGTGATAGGTAGAAAACTGTTTCATGATGCATGATGTTCAGTCAATAATTTAATTTGTGTGTCACTTTGAGGATGCTGGCAAATAATTTTTACAATTAATATGGCACAATGTATGAATATATGGATAAAGGAACAATGTTTTATCTTAAATAAATATATGATAACTTATATGTATATATTTATTTTTGCACTTTTCATGACAGGCTGTCACTCAGCTCATCCAAGTTGGTCATTTCCAAGCTCCCTCAGGAACACAATGGCATTAAACAGAGACTGAAAAAGAAAAATCATATTTTAATGCAGATGAATGCTATTTACAAGCAAAATGTAGGTGACAATCAAAAACAAAATGCAAACCATTCAAAATAGAGATGGGGGGGGGAGGGGAAGGGGGAGGGGGAGGGGGAGGGGGAGGGGGAGGAGGAGGAAGGAGAGGGAGAGGGAGGGGGGAGGGAGAGGGGGAGAGAGAGAGAGAGAGAGAGAGAGAGAGCAAATAAAGTAAATACGAGCATTGTTAGAAGGGCAAGAAAGGCAAATACTTGAAAGTAGAAAGGGCACTGAGAGGTCCACATGGAGACAGTTGTATGAAGGGTATGGGTGGTAAGTTTCATTTCATGCACTGCATTGAGGAAAAGTAACGAACATTTCATAACACTTGAAACTGATGACCATTACAATGAGCAATATATAAACTAGACAAGCAGAATTTTATTTCAAATATCAAGATGCCTGCCTGCTGTTCAATGTATCTTCTGTTTGGTGAATAGCACTTGATGCTCACATTATCCTATTTTTGTGAATACACAGAACAGAATTGACTGTGAGTTTTAAACTGTTGTGGTTCTGGTGTCAAAAGCATTATGAAGCATCAGACCAGTGATTAACTTTTGTGATTACAAAAGAAATGAATTTAACACTGAAAACTATTTTTCTCCAACTCCTGCTGTGCACATTTTATGGTATTTACCATAACTGATTTTAAAACTTATAATTACCAACTATTACAAGAATACAGGCAATAATAATTTAATATAGATCATCAATATCAAAATACTAATTGAATTACCTCAACAACAATGTACTTCGCTTACAACTACTGGTATGGTCTTCAGAGTTCACCAGGAGGACACACATTGAGAGCAAATGCAGCTGTAGTTTCTCCTTTCTTTCCTACAGCTTTTGCTGTGTACTGTCCAACATCCAGAGATGTACATTTTACTATCTCAAACTTGAACTTCTTTTTGCCATCCATAATGAACTGGTAATTTGAACTTTGTTCATCAACAGGTTTTCCATCCTTCAACCATGTCACTGTAAAATAACATTTGATTATTAGAATCAGCTGTCAGTGCTTTAATGTTGTGGCCAGTTTTCAGACTCAGTCCTGCTCAGTTTTCAATTATATGATAAACATAGAAGATTCCAAGACATATATTTCTGTAATCTTTTGTAGTGTTTGCAGTTTGTCATTTGGTTCAGCAACCACTACAGAAGATATCTATCATCTCTCTTTTCAGCCAAAAAACTCATAGTATATTGTTTTAAAAATAATTTATTCACAGAAATTTATATAAATGGGATTGGGGTGCAGCCAATACCTTACACAGTGTATGAACTCACAATTGCTTGCAGAAAATTGGCACTGTCTGAAACATCTCACAGATAATGTTCTACTGCTCTTGCACTTTGGACGTTGTGTGAATGCTCAAAGTTCCTCATTAAAAGGTGACCTTTTTCTGACAATTTGATTTTATTAATTAACTATTCTCAACCATATTTCCAGACAATCTTACACAACAAGAAACTCTGCAACTAAACCTGAGTTTTCCTTACATTTGTGCTGGAATAGAGTTATAAAATATGGATTTATCGGTGGAAATACATACAAGAAAACGATATTTGGTCATTAAAAGTCCACAAAACAGAATAAAATGCTGCTTGAATAAGATGCTGCTTGATTGGTGTCGTGTGAGAAAAGAGGCAGGTTAATAATACTGCACATTGCCATGACCTACCAAACTGGTAGTGGATAATTAATGAGGAATGGAAAGCAAACAAAGAGGTTCAAAATGTCTTCAGCTGATTTAAGAATGCAATATTCATTTTAAAAAAATGATATGATGGTGTGGCATAGTTGGCCGGGAGGCCCCTGTCGGGGAAGTTTGGTTGCCAGGTTGCAAGTCTTATTTCAGGTAATGCCACACTGGATGACTTGCACGTCAGTATGATGAGATGATGAGGGAAACACAACACCCAGTTCATGAATGGAGAAAATCTCCAAGCCAGCTGGGAATCAAACCTGGGCCCACTGCATTGCAGGCAAACACATTACCACTTAGCTAAGCAGCCAGACTGCAATATTCATGGATATAAGTGAACTTGGACAAAGATTTCAGCATCTCACAGCCTCCATCTCACCAGTGGGAAAGAATTCCATTACAAGCAAGATTTTAGAAACAGCTGACAAAAAATTAAGCTTGGAGCACAATATTTCAGAAGTCATACCTCTCAAGGACAAAAGTGATGTGTGGTAACAGAAGTGATAACTCTCAAGGTCAGAAAAGAACCATTTAGCTGTAAGCCAGGTGGGACTGAAAACTATGAAATGGAAGCAGCCAATGATCTTGGAATCTGTGGAAATGATGGGGTGCAAGAATCCAATAACAACATCAGAAATGAGGCAGCCATATGGATGAATATTCCCAGGGCAGAAAGTACTCTGAAGTCAGTGAGACAATAAGACTCCATGCACCTGCATGGCTGATTTTTAAAGGACAGACTCTCTCTGAACAAATCTGAGGTAAGTGATGTAATTACAATGCCCTTAGAAACTTTGGATGTTAATTTAAGATCTAGTAGACAAGCTGTGATAAATATCTCTACTTATACCACCAGTGTCCAGTCAGTCACAAACAAGGTATTCGACACTGAAGTTTTGATAAATACTGAACTTAATTTTGTCAGTGTCCTACATCTCTCCGAACACTGATGAAAGCCAGAACACATTGCTTCATTTTCGATATCACGCTATACACTTGCAAACTACTTCTGTAGAAGAAATGACAAAAATGGAGCACTGTTGTTTTAATGAAAAGTGTGTTGAAATGCAAAACTATTGACTGTTTTCAGTACTTATTGTCATGGAACAAGCAGGATAAAACAACTATTTCTCAAACAAACAGATACTTTTGATTTAAACAAACAATAATAACCCTAACAAAAATTACAAAACTACTGCTACTGCTCTAGATCAAGTATTTGCAAACACAACCTGCACTGCAAAATGCATAAAAACAAATTTTAGTGACCATGAATCCCAAGAGGTAACCCCTCTCAGGCTATTTACTACCCAGACAAAACCGTAAAAGAACTGTGACTGTAAGAAGGTTCAACACACAGAGTGTAAAAACATTATCAAGAAAAAGGTGGGAAGTAGTTTCTCAGATGCATGAGACCAACAAACAGTTTGGAAAGTTCTCTGGCATTTTCCACTATTATTCTGAAACAGGACTTCCTTTCAAAACACAGGTGTGAAGGAATACAATCTAAAATCAAATACATGGATAACAAGAGGCAAAAAATCTCAAGCAATACAAAAAGAGAATTGCTAAATTACAGAAGAAGCCCCAACATATACCTTCTCCTTACAGTTATATTATAAAATCATTCCGATCTATATAAAAGTTGTATGCCACACAAAAATAATGGCTAACAGTAAGTTTACATCAAAGCTGGAAATAAATGCAAAGTAATCTGCTAACTACTAAAGCAGGATGGAAATTGAAAAAAGGAAAATATCACCCTGAATTGTGACAACAAGAGAGTTACTGACCCCCAACAGATTGCAAATCTCTTCAGGCAGAACCACGTGTGCGCATGCGCGCGCGCGCGCACACACACACACACACACACACACACACACACACACACACACACACACACACACACACAAACTAATATTCAATAATAAGAGAAATAGCTCAAACATTGACCAGAACAAAGCAAAATTCTTGCCCCACATAATCTATTTCTATGAAAAAACCCTAAATGAAACTATTCACATTGCAAAAAACCTTCAAAAAAATTTCCTCAGGAATTGATGGTATTCCAGATTTCCTCATAAAGGAATGTATTATAAATACTGGAACATGCCTTGCTGATGTAATCAACTTATCCTTTTTGACAGAAACTTTTCCTGATTATCTTAAAATTGCCAAAGTGACAAAGCAAGTTTGGAAAACTACAGACCAGTTTCTTTATTATCAAGTATAGAGAATCATGTATAGACAAGAACTAACTCCCCATTTATGCCCAGCATGGCTCCTAGTAAAGTAAATTTACAGCTAGTCCAATCTATATTTTTCTTGAGCCTAAGCAAAGCTTTTGATATCTTGAATAACAAAATTCTGTAGGAAAAGCTCCAAACTACAGCATTAGAGGTGCTGCATTAAAATGATTCTCCTCATACTTAACGAATCAGAAACAGAAAGTAGTAATAACACATGATCCACATGATAACACTAGAACATATTTTTTTCAGATGCAGGAAAAATAAAAAGTGGAGTCCCTCAACAATCCATTCTTGGACCTTCCAGTTTCATTTTGCACATGGATGACCCAACCCAGATCTAAGCATTGATTCACAAATAAATACATTCTTTTCAGATGAAGACCAGCTAAATGACTGGTTCTATACCCAAACCAACTTTTATAAACTTCTGTTTAAAGGGAAAAGCCTCCGTGATAAACAACTCCAGTGCAATTACACCCTCAGTGGAAACAAAATTTTTAGACATATGGCTTCGACGTGATTTTAAATGACAGATACACGTAACAAAAGCGAATGCAGCACTGAAGAAAGTATGCTACAGCCTACATTTACTTGCCCACAAAGCAGACTTTCACACTGTTCGAATTGCACACTTTGCCCAGTTCTACAGCATTCTTCAAAAGTCTTTGATCCTCTTACTTCCCTGCTTTATTATTCTAGAAACATGTAAATATGTAAGAAAGAATTTAAAAGAGATAGTTAAAAACTTTAATATACATGAACGTAATACCAGGCAACTATGATAAACTCCATGTCCATTCGGTAAGGACATCAGCCTTTAAAACCTCCATTACAAATAGTGCTATACAAATGTAAGAGAATTTTTCACATGAAATAAAAGTTATTTACTCATTTTCACTGTTTTATAAATCCCTAAGGGAATTCGTATTATATCATGGCTTCTACTCAGTCACAGAATTTTTAGACCATGTGAAGTATGTCTGACTTGAATCAAGAATGTTCAAAAACTGCTGCTGCTCCTAGAGCAAGACTGAATAGAATTAGTTTATTGTACTATTATTACAGTACATTTTGGTGTTATATGTAACGCACGTGCACAGGTGTGTGTGTGTGTGTGTGTGTGTGTGTGTGTGTGTGTGTGTGTGTGTGTGGACACGGAATGCATGTGCACACCAGTGTGTGTGCTTGTGCGCAAATGACATCCCACAATCTGTAGAGATTTTCTAGATGAATGAAGGATTTATATTGATTAAAGTAATAACTGCAAACTGAATCTAAAACTGAATTACCATTTCAGTTAATAATTGGTCTTGAAAAGCCAATAACAACCATCTCTGCCTCAAGAAATCCAGGGTGAGATTGATTTTGTAACAATGTCATATAGTAGAATTTGGAACTTACATACACATGTTCAACTTGGAGAATATTGTTTTGATTAATATTTGAAAAATCTATGTTGAAAACAATTTATCACAAATATAAGGTAAGACTGCACCCTTACAAGGAATACGCAGTGGCCACAAAGCCTGTATAAATTTGTTGATACATGTAGTAGGCGGAATGGCATGTCTGAATTGTAAGGAAAAATACCACTGCCAACCTTAGCAACCTTTGTATCATGAAGGAAATCCCCAAATCTATTAACCCAATATTTGGCCAAAATAATGGTTATTTAACAACATGCAGCATGCTTTCAGAATATACATTTAGAAGACAATGAAGACATTGAATTCCGTAACATATGTTATTTACATAACATGAGAATGGTGCATAATGTGAAACATGTGACTTTTTCTCATGAAGTATTTTTGACTGTATGAGATCTCCTCATTTTTCTTAAAGATAAACTGATAAGTAAAAAGCTATGTGTGCATTAGTTTTGTAATGATTTACATTCATCAACCTCACAGAAGAGTCACATAATAAACGTGTGCATTAGTTTTGTAATGATTTCCATTCATCAACCTCACAGAAGAGTCACATAATAATGCTTTTATTTTACTTGAAATATTAATGAACTACACAGAGGAATCCACTTTATAGCAGTACACTTTCTTTTGATTTTAATGCAGATGGTCAAAGCTGCTTAGTGTTAGTATTAGGAACTTTACTGCAAGAATTTGAAGTACAATATGATTTTGTGGTTATATGACTTTTCTTTTCAAAGTCAGTAGTCATCAGTAGTCTTTTGTGGATGTGTTGTTGGCAAATATGCAGCAAAGAAATGTCAAGTGCCATTTTGGTGTTGGCAATTAGGTTTTTTACCAGAGTGTTCCTGAATTGAGATTCCACACTAAATTTAATAACTTTGCTTAGTACTTTACCCTCAGCCTGAGAAAATAAGATGTTAGTCAGGTTTTCTACACAATGCAGTTATGCTGCTAAGTTCACTAAAATTCAGCTGCTTTGATTTTTGGCCACTGACCACACTTCGTGTGTTTTCACTTCAACAGTTACACTAATGCACTTTAATGTGTTATGTACACTGGCACAATGACAAAACCTGCATAAGGGTTATTTTTTTCCTGTTTGATATGTGGACTTCAATCCTAAGATAGTTGATTCTGTACCTGATACAGTTGTTCAGAGCTCTTAGGAGGGATACCATCATATGTTGCTTCCTCCACATTGATGTGTGGAATATAAAATGCTGTTGTTGTTGTTGTGGTCTTCTGTCCAGAGACTGGTTTGATGCAGCTCTCCATGCTACTCTATCCTGTGCAAGGTTCTTCATCTCCCAGTACCTACTGCAACCTACATCCTTCTGAATCTGTTTAGTGTATTCATCTCTTGGTCTCCTTCTACAATTTTTACCCTCCATGCTGCCCTCCAATACTAAATTGGTGATCCCTTGATGCCTCAGAATATGCCCTACCAACTGATCCCTTCGTCTAGTCAAGTTGTGCCACAAATTTCTCTTCTCTCCAATTCTATTCAATACCTCCTCATTAGTTACGTGATCTACCCATCTAATCTTCGGCATTGTTCTGTAGCTTCTATTCTCTTCTCTACCAAACTATTTATTGTCCATGTTTCACTTCCATACATGGCTACACTCCATACAAATACTTTCTGAAACGACTTCCTGGCACTTAAATCTATGCTTGATGTTAATAAATTTCTCTTCTTCAGAAACGCTTTCCTTGCCAGTGCCAGTCTACATTTTATATCCTCTCTATTTCAACCATCGTCAGTTATTTTGCTCCCCAAATACCAAAACTCGTTTACTACTTTAAGCATCTCATTTCCTAATCTAATTCCTGCAGCATCACCTGATTTAATTCGACTACATTCCATTATCCTCGTTTTGTTTTTGTTGATGTTCATCTTATATCTTCCTTTCAAGACACTGTCCATTCTGTTCAGCTGATATTCCAGGTCCTTTGCTGTCTCTGACAGAATTGCAATGTCATCAGTGAACCTCAAAGTTTTTATTTTGTCTCCATGGATTTTCATTCCAACTCTGAATTCTTCTTTTGTTTCCTTTACTGCTTGCTCAATATACAGACTGAATAACATTGGGGAGAGGCTACAACCCTGTCTCACTCCCTTCTCAACCACTGCTTCCCTTTCATGTCCCTCGACTCTTATAACTGCCATCTGGTTTCTGTACAAATTGTAAATAGCCTTTTGCTCCCTGTATTTTACCCCTGCCACCTTCAGAATTTGAAGGAGAGTGTTCCAGTCAACGTTGTCAAAAGCTTTCTCTAAGTCTACAAATTCTAGAAATGTAGGTTTGCCTTTCCTTAATCTATTTTCTAAGATTAGCCGTAGGGTCAGTATTGCCTCATGTGTTCCAACATTTCTACGAAATCCAAACCGATCTTCCCCGAGGTCGGCTTCTACCAGTTTTTCCATTCGTCTGTAAAGAATTCGTGTTAGTATTTTGCAGCCGTGGCTTATTAAACTGATAATTCGATAATTTTCACATCTGTCAACACCTCCAGCCATGGTGGCCAAGCGGTTACAGGCGCTACAGTCTGGAACCGCGCGGCCACTACGGTCACAGGTTCGAATCCTGCCTCGGGCATGGATGTGTGTGATGTCCTTAGGTTAGTTAGGTTTAAGTAGTTCTAAGTTCTAGGGGACTGATGACCTTAGAAATTAAGTCCCATAGTGCTCAGAGCTATTTTTGTCAACACCTGCTTTCTTTGGGATTGGAATTATTATATTCTTCTTGAAGTCTGAGGGTATTTCACCTGTCTCATACATCTTGCTCACCAGATGGTAGAGTTTTGTTAGGCCTGGCTCTCCCAAGGCTGTCAGTAGTTCTAATGGAATGTTGTCTATTCCCGGGGCCTTGTTTCGACTTAGGTCTTTCAGTGCTCTGTCAAACTCTTCATGCAATATCATATCTCCTATTTCATCTTCATCTACATTCTCTTCCATTTCTATAATATTGTCCTCAAGAACATCATCCTTGTATAGACCTTCTATATACTCCTTCCACCTTTCTGCTTTCCCTTCTTTGCTTAGAACTGGGTTTCCATCTGAGCTCTTGATATTCATGCAAGTGGTTCTCTTTTCTCCAAAGGTCTCTTTAATTTTCCTGTAGGCAGTATATATCATACCCCTAGTGATATGTGTGTCTACATCCTTACATTTGTCCTCTAGCCATCCCTGCTTAGCCATTTTGCATTTCCTGTCGATCTCATTTTTGAGACATTTGTATTCCTTTTTGTCTGCTTCATTTACTGCATTTTTATATTTTCTCCTTTCATCAATTAAATTCAATATCTCCTTTTTACCTACTTGATCCTCTGCTACCTTCATTATTTAATCTCTCAAAGCTACCCATTCTTCTTCTACTGTATTTCTTTCCCCCATTGTTGTCAATCGTTCCCTAATGCTCTCCCTGAAGCTCTCTACAACCTCTGGTTCTTGCAGTTTATCCAGGTCCCATCTCCGTAAATTCCAACCTTTTTGCAGTTTCTTCAGTATTAATCTACAGTTCATAACCAATAGATTGTGATCAGAGGCCACATCTGCCCCTTGAAATGTCTTACAATTTAAAACCTGGCTCCTGAATCTCTGTCTTACCATTATATAATCTACCTGATACCTTCTAGTATCTCCAGGCTTCTTCCATATATACAAACTTCTTTCATGATTCTTAAGCCAAGTGTTAGCTATGATTAAGTTATGCTCTGTGCAAAATTCTAGCAGGTGGCTTCCTCTTTCATTTCTTCCCCCCAGTCCATATTCACCTACTACATTTCCTTCTCTCCCTTTTCCTACTATCAAATTCCAGTCACCCATGACTATTAAATTTTCATCTCCCTTCACTATCTGAATAATTTCTTTTATCTCATCATACATTTCTTCAATCTCTTTGTCATCTGCGGAGCTAGTTGGCATATAAACTTGTACTACTGTGGTAGGTGTGGGCTTCGTATCTACCTTGGCCACAATAATGCATTCACTATGCTGTTTGTAGTAGCTTACCCACATTCCTATTTTCCTATTCATTATTAAACCTACTCCAGCATTACCCCTATTTGATTTTGTATTTATAACCCTGTAGTCACCTGACCAGAAGTCTTGTTCCTCCTGCCACCGAACCTCACTAATTCCCACTATATCAAACCTTAACCTATCCATTTACCTTTTTAAATTTTCTAACCTACCTGCCCAATTAAGGGATCTGACATTCCACAGTCCGATCTGTAGAACGCCAGTTTTCTTTCTCCTGATAACAATGTTCTCCTGAGTAGTCCCCACCCGGAGATCCAAATGGGGGACTATTTTACCTCCGGAATATTTTACCCAAGAGGACGCCATCATCATTTAACCATACAGTAAAGCTGCATGCCCTCGGGAAAAATTACGCCTGTAGTTCCCCTTGCTTTCAGCTGTTCGCAGTACCAGCACAGCAAGGCTGTTTTGGTTAGTGTTACAAGGCCAGATCAGTCGATCATCCAGACTGTTGCCCCTGCAACTACTGAAAAGGCTGCTGCCCCTCTTCAGGAACCACACGTTTGTCTGGCCTCTCAACAGATACTCCTCCATTGCAGTTGCACCTACGGTACGGCTATCTGTATCGCTGAGGCACGCAAGCCTACCCACCAACGGCCAGGTCCATGGTTGATGGGGGGGTATAAAATGCTACAAGCATAATAACTTTTATTGTGATGTAGCTTGATAATGCCGAAGGGGGTCAAATCAGCTATTTAATAAATGATGAAATAAAGTGTTTATTTTAACATAAAAACAACCCATGCAAAAAATTACTTTGTTAAAGAAATTCAGTAATCAACAGTCTGTTTACCAGAGCAGGCACAATATCAGAGATAGTTTCAAGCAATGTTACCCAACAAATCACCCGAGTTCCCTTTTCCATATTTACTACACTTACTGAATTCTCTTTGCTCTGAGTACAGTCATTACACTGAAACATTTTACCTCACACTAGGGAGAAGCTGGTTGTAAATAAGTGCTAGCAAAAATTTATTATTAAGAATTCACAATAAATTATGGAATATACAGACAGCTGTGACAATGGATTCTAAATTTATAGAGTGTAACAAGTGTATAAAATTGGTGAAGTGTGCATGTGAAGGAATGAATGCAACAACTCTTGATCTCCATCAAATATGGATCTGTAATTTTTTAATGTCATTTCATCTGATATACAGATGGGAAGCTGAACACAATGGGATGAAGGAAAGTGATCAAGTATGGTTTAAATTAAAGGAACATGCATCAATAAACACTAATCCACGTGTCACATGTGCCACTGAAAGGACTCCAGTCTACAAAATCAAAAGGTATACTTCAAAAATAATTATATGAAGGGGCAATTATGACAATTAGAATGTGGTATAACTTAGTCTAAAACAAAAATCACTGTGTAAAATGATGAAGTTTACCTTTGACTGGAACTTTCTCTGTCTCACACTCAAACCTCACACTTTCACCTTCTTGCACTGTGGCAGACTGTGGGAATGTTTTGAAAACTGGACTCTTTGGCTCCTCATTAGGAACTGAAACACATGAAATATAACATTGTAAGGGTCACTGTGGCATATTTTTATAATCTGTAAGATTTTGTCTGATCTTGAGAGTGTTCTCTAACAGCAGAATACAACACAGTCTTTTTTTGCATATTTGTGCAACTTAAATTTGTAGCATATTGTAGTTATGAACCTTCCTGCAAGATTAAAATAATCTGTTGACCTGGATCTTTGCCTTTCATGGGTAAATCTTTTCCAATTGACATGCCTGAGGGATTAATTTAAAGTTTCAGATGCCAATAACCATCTCCTTATTTTCCAAATTCCATTGTTACACCACACAACAATAAATATAATGGTAATTATTAGGTCAACTGTTTCAACTAGCACAACATAAACCTTTACTGCATGTTTAGCCCTAATTTCATGCTGCAATTCATTTTGTGACAGAATAAAGGTAGAATATGAAAAAAAGTGAAAACAACGTCAAAACTGAACTCCAGTCAATAAATGCAGTGTGACAATCCTTATCCATTACATCACAATTATTTTTATCAGAAGTGCCATATTTTGTGTGTATTGTACTAGATATAGTGTGGAAACAGTAAGAATCATTTAAACAAATATATTGTAAAACGTAAAAGTTTTCTGTTGGTTTTGACGCTCAGAATAAGCTAGTTGACTACTAATTCATACATCTCCTCATTTACTCATTGAAATTGTGAACATTTTCTCTGGAGATTTTATATGACTAACAGATCACAGAGCATAGTGTTAGAGCTCAACACGCTTACAAATAAGAGAGCAATTGATATTTCATTTATGCAGCAGGTAAGCTGATTGTAAATGATACCTACTAATCTACTGAACCTGTGGACTTACACAAACATTATGTAAGATACAAATTAAGCCAGTTGTATCTAGACAACAATAAAAGGGAATTAATGGACAGAAAACATATGTATTATATTTTATAATTTATCACTTTCTCTGGGAGTCATGTTCTACTTACAGTGCAGACTCCAAGTTCCCAAGACCACCTGAAGTACATTAGAATTTTGATTGCACATTGATGCAGTCAAATGTACTGCGGTCCATTCTATAATTTTCAGAATTGTAGACAACTTACAGTCTATTGGATGGATTTAATATTTAATGCTCCATCAACAGGTTATTAAAGAAACAAAATGAACTGAGTTTTCGAGGGAGGGATAGGATGTAGCTTTGACGGAGAAAGAACCAGAACTTTTTCTGGAATGATTTAAGATTAGGGCTTACTGTGGAGGGACTGATGAGGGACTGGGATTTGATCCTGGCTCCTCCAGAATATGAGTAAACTGTCTTACCATTTTGGAGTATCTCTCTTAATTTGTCAACTTAGTACCCAGTCCTACTAGGGATTTTTCCTTAGTGGGTCGAATGGCACATGGTGGACTCAGCCTTGTGAAGCCAACTGAGGAGCAACTCAACTGATTAGCAGATGTTCCAGGGTCAAGAAACCCAACAACAAAAGGTGCTGACCACATGGCCCTCGATACCACATACGATGATGTCACTGGCAGATCATGATATGATGGTAAGTTGGGCCTGTTTAGGGCCAGAATGCCAAATTTAGCCTTTTATTATTTTCCACATACATATTAGTATTGAATGATATATACAGTCATCATTCTCAAAGTACTGTCAGCTGAAATTTATATTAGACTTTTTCCTACGTGGTTTTATGGATTTATTTATTTATCAGTCCTTAGACCACTTTATATGATATGATATCAGACATAACAGTTTAAAAACAAGCAAGAAACAGTAGAGTTTTGTGTTTGTGGACTGGTTAGACTTCTAGAGGTATACAAATGCAGAGAGAAGTATTGACACTACTCACAAAATCAGTAAGCACATATATATCATTTGCATCCACATACACAATTTGTGTTCATGGAGATTTATTCTTTGTATTGTACATAATTATTCCACATACTTTATAGTACTATTTTCATGTTTGTCTACTAACAATGGCAATATTTAAATACACACAAAAAGAAAAACACACATAAGAAGTGTGCTAATATAACTGTATGAGGTAAATTTGCACTCTGTCACCAAGTTTTCACTTTAGTCACACACTGATATACTGTAGGGACACATCTTAGTCAAGTAACGTTTTAGTTTTTGTTTAAATGCTGACAATACTTTTACATATACTTTTCTATATATCACATGGGAGTTTATTGTAACAAATACAGTCTGCTCCTGCAGGGTTCTTATCCATTAGTTTCAGTCTTTTACTTGACATATGGAAGCATTCCTGTTTCTAATCATATGCATGTTGGTCTTTATTGAAGGCTATGGTGCAATGTTCCTTTAAGTACAAAATCAGTTTACATATGCACTGTCTGACAAAAAGAAGTGAAGCACCATGAAGATATTGTCAGATGTTAAAATAATTTAGTACATGTACTCATACACCCCATCAATAGGTATGTAAATGATTGAAGTTGCAATGCTATGTGACATGTCCATTGGCCACCAGAGTGCATTAGTGAAGTTCAGATTTACTGCAGTTACTAGGACCGATAAGGTATATAAGAGGCACGAGCAGCATCAGACGCTGAGTGATCACTATCAAGGACATAGATATGCCACATACTCAAGTGAGAGACCATTATCATCACTTGACGGGCCTCACTGTAGGTCTCCATTTGGATGGCTTGTTAAATCATGCAATATCTATATCTACATCTACATCCATACTCCACAAGCCACCTGACGGTGTGTGGTGGAGGGTACTTTGAGTACCTCTATCAGTTCTCCCTTCTATTCCAGTCTCGTATTGTTCATGGAAAGAAAGTGTGTCGGTATGCCTCTGTGTGGGCTCTAATCTCTCTGATTTTATCCTCATGGTTTCTTTGTGAGATATATGTAGGAGAGAGCAATATACTGCTTGACTCCTCGGTGAAGGTATGTTCTCAAAACTTGTAATGAAGTGCACTGCTCTCCATTGGATCTTCTCTATCAACCCTATCTGGTACTGATCCCACACTGGTGAGCATTATTCAAGCAGGGGGCAAACAAGTGTACTGTAACTTACTTCCTTTGTTTTCGGATTGCATTTTCTTAGGATTCTTCCAATGAATCTCAGTCTGGCATCTGCTTTACCGACGATCAACTTTATATGATCATTCCATTTTAAATCACTCCTAATGCCTACTCCCAGATAATTTATGGACTTAACTGCTTCCAGTTGTTGACCTGCTATATTGTAGCTAAATTATAAAGGCTCTTTCTTTTTATGTATTCGCAGCACGTTACACTTGTCTACATTGAGATTCAATTGCCATTCCCTGCACCATGCGTCAATTCGTTGCTGATCCTCCTGCATTTCAGTACAATTTTCCATTGTTACAACCTCTCGATATACTACAGCATCATCCGCAAAAAGCCTCAGTGAACTTCCAATGTTATCCAAAAGGTCATTTACGTATATTGTGAACAGAAATGGTCCTACGACACTCCCCTGCGGCACACCTGCAATCATTCTTACTTCGGAAGACTTCTCTCTATTGAGAATGACATGCTGCGTTCTGTTATCTAGGATATGCAGATTTCTTAAGCATTTGAATGCGACTGTGGCCAGATATTGGATGCATGGGGACGTGAGGTCAAGCATACTCATCATCAAGGTTCAGGTTGACCACATCTGACCACCACAACTGAGGATTGCCATATTGTGCACCAGGCACATCGAACCTCTTCACATCTGCACCTGCCACCCAATAACAAGAAATGGACTCTCTGCAACACTGATAAGAGATTAGCAGCATCTGGACTAAGGAATTAAGGTTCCAAGTGTGGGCTGCCACTAACACAACACAACCAACTCTGTTTGCAGTAGTTCTGTGACCAGGAAGCATAGACTGCTGATGCATGGTTTTGCACTGTGTTCAGTGATGACTATCATTGGCAGGTGTGGGGGTAACCTGGGTAGAGGTCCCATTCTTTCAATGTTTTGGATAGGCACTTTGGTGTTACTCCTGCTGTCATGATGTTTGGGGGCCACTGGGTATGACTTAAGATCATGGCTAGTAGTAATTGATGGAACTGTGACAGCACAATGGTATGGCAGGGACGGCCTGCATCCTCATGAGTTACCTTTTATATGACAATATTGTGATACCATTTTTCAGTAGGACAACACTCATCCACACATCATGAATCTTAATGTACTGTTTGTGCATTGTTGAGGAACTCCCATGACGAACAAGATTGCCAGACCTGTCCCCCAATAGAACACATGTAGAAAGACCAGCTCAGGCATCAACTCCGTCCCAGTGTCAGTATCCAGGATATCGAGGAGCAGTTATAACAGTTGTGGGTCATCTTGCCCCTGGAAAGGATACAATCTCACGGGATAGATAAGGATGGTTCGTTTATTAAGGATGATAATATACAGTCACATCACCTTGTACTTTAATATAATTAGTTAACACACCATCAATCTTAACCCAAATATTAATTATCTCATTAGCATTAACACGTCTTCTATTTCTAGTATACAATGCAAATGGCTTATCAGTCAGTACAACAGCTGTACCATAATTCCTATCACCCTTAACTCCAATAGAGAAGGTACGATAGGCAACAATGTCTCTGTCATAGTAGGACTCCAATCCTGATAATGGCTTATCACTCCCTCGTACTATATCAATTGTTAACCATGAATTGCCTGTAACAACCTCTGTTGTAGTACAAGAAAAATTAATCTTAGCTCCAACAAAAGTTATTGGGCCAGTAAGTAGCTCTTCTTGTGCTACATTTTTTGGTGTTAAAGTGAATGTGTCGACCATCTTGTAGACAGGCATTCTTGATCTTCTTGTGTATCTCCTCCTCCTGTACGGCATGGCTGTGTGCTTTGTGTGGCTGCCTCGAGTAGAATGAGCATGCAGCTGCCTGTATACCGGATGTACGCACTGATAAGAACTGGGCGCGGCAGGAAGTAGCATGCTGATAAACCGCAATGGCGGCGCCGGAAGTTGAGCAATTCTGCGGATCGTGCTTAGTTAAAACTTAGCGCGATCCGCCTGGCGCCTCGTGCAGCGGCTAAGTCCCGTTCAAGGTCACCTGCCTAGATGGTGGCGCACACAGCCAAATAAATGCATACTCCAGGCCAGGGGGGGGGGGGGGTGCAACATAATACTGATAAGTGGGCTCATACAGCCAAATTCTTTGTAAAATTGACTTGATTTTGTTATCTCTGAAACAACATCATATACCCTCTCAACCCATGATGTTTCATTTCCTTTTCCCCTCACCTTCTGGTTCTTCAGTTTTTTGTCAGGCAGTGTGTATATAGGTGGAACTGTTAAGATTTCAAGGTCTCTCAGTTTTTTTCTGCAAAATTATTGTGGCTGTAATTTTACAATATGCCTTACAGCATTCTTCTGGAGCAACCAGTCTTTCTATAAGAGTCTTGGCAGCACAACCCAAAAACAGTCTGCATTATGACAAGAAAGTATATATGAGACCATAGAACATCTTTAGTAATGTGTCTCCATTTACTGTCCTAGACATCTTCCTCATTAGGAAGACATTTGAACTAATTTTTGGATATAATTATTTATGTGGTTTTCCCAAAACAAGTACAGGGCGTTTCAAAAAGAAAGAGCAGATTTCAAACATTTATTTCTCAAAAACTACAAATGATAGAAACACAATTCCAACGGTCCTTCACTCAATATGAGTACCAAATGTTACACAACAAATATCAAAACTGTACCTCAATATGAGCACCATTTGTTACACGACAAATATCAAACCGGTATCTCATTTCTTGCCACACACGACGCAACTGGTCTTTAGTTACCGAATTCACGGCCGCAACAATTCGATGTCGTACCTCTTGAAGAGTAGCGGGCATAGGTGGGACATAAACACAGTCCTTTATGTACCCCCACAAATAAAAATCGCAGGGAGTAAGGTCTGGTGACCTGGGAGGCCACAGACGATGACATTGATCTTGTGCTCCTGCTCTTCCAATCCACCGTCCTGGAATGGTGTTATTTAGGTACCGTCGTACAGGTTCAGAGAAGTGTGGTGGGGCGCCATCTTGCATGAAGATGAAGTGATTTGAATCTTCCTGAAGTTGAGGAAATAGCCAGTTTTCTAACATGTCCAGGTAAATGGTTCCTGTGATAGTTTTCTCCATGAAAAAGAAAGGTCCATAAACTTTGTTTACCGAAATTGCACAAAAGACGTTAACCTTTGGTGAGTCTCTTTCATGTTGAATAACGTCCCTCGGAGTTTCACTCGCCCAAATTCGTACGTTATGCCGATTAACTTTACCAGAAATGTGAAACGTTGATTCATCTGAAAAAATTAATCGTTCGGCAAAATTGTCCTCTTCCATGTCCTGTAGAATTGCAGTTGAAAATTCGAACCTTTTGTTGTGGTCGTCAGGACGCAATGCTTGCAATAACTGCAGTTTGTACGGCTTCATGTGCAGACGGTTACTCAGAACGCGCCATACCGTTGTTTTAGACATGTTTAGTTCGTGACTTGCCCGTGCCGTGGATTTTCTAGGGCTCCTTTCGTAAGCTGCACGGACACGCTCGACATTTTCATCCGATGTGCGTGGACGACCCGTGCTTTTTCGCTTGCAGATGCAACCATCTTCTACGAATCTGTGATGCCACTCATAAATTTGCTTATGACGAGGCGGCTGTTTGTTGAATTGACGGCGGAATGCACGTTGCACACCAACAATGGACTCTAACTTTGCAAATTGCAGCACACAAAATGATCGTTCCTGTGGTGTCGTCGCCATTTTCCTACAAACAAACGCCAGCGCCACTGCGGATTTGCATGGAACTTCTGCGCGGACCATTGAAAAACTTTGAACCTTTCTCTGACAAGAAACGTTTGAATTGTGTTTCTATCATTTGTAGTTTTTGAGAAATAAATGTTTGAAATCTGCTCTTTCTTTTTGAAACGCCCTGTATTTGCCTACTACCACACTAGTAATGCCTTGTCTCTTATAGGCCTGCCTTCCCAACTTAAAGGCTGATTTTCGGTGTGCACATTTCTGCTGGCATGACTATCACTGTACGTCGTTATTTTTTTTTTCAGTTATGAACAGATTTTTACTGCTGAACTACTGAGTTGCACTTTCTACAACACTGTTTTTAACAAAGTACTATATAATGTCAGCTACTTTTCCTCTCATATTGTAATGAGGAAGTTTGAAGTTTCTGCAACAGCGTATCATGACATACATAATCGAAAGTTTTGGATAGATCTTGGAACAAACCACAAACTTTCTTTTGGCCATTTAATGCTCTCACTATGTGCCTCATGAAATTTGCAATTGTTGAGTTGGTTGATCTACATGTATGAAATGTTGGGCATTGCTTAGGATGTTATTCCTTTCGATGAAGTGTATCAATTTGCTTTTTATTACCCTCTCCACTACTTTTGACAACACTGAAGTTATAGTGATGGGTCTGTGATTTGCTGGGTTATACTAATTGCCTCCTTTTAAGTATTGTGTTTCCATTCTTCGTGCTACTTCTTTTCTATCTGCATTTATGTAAGTCCACACAGCCTTTGCTACATAATGTGAACTTTCAACTCCTTTCTTGAAGTACAGTATTAGATTTCTCTTAATAATCTGTGGTAAGCTCTCTTTTCATTCCTGAAGACTTCATTATTAGCTGAGTTTTTATTTTTTAAATTTGTTTTGGTACTACTCACACAAAAATTGCAGTTCCTCTCTTGGTCATTTAATGTTTGATATGATCCACTTCTTACCCAGCTTTCTAAGTATATTTTTCCTGTTCTTAGAGCATGCAGTATTTATGTAATAGCATAAAGTTGAACATCTGTCAGTGGATATTGCTACATAACATTACTCCATTCTTGTGATTTAAGCATAACATTTAACCTTTTTAGAGTAGTCTCTTCCAACTGCCTTACTTCTGTGAATGTGACTTCTTTGGGTTCTCAGTTATTCATTATAATGGTCTGAAATTGCAGGTGATATGGCACAACAATTATTTGTGTGAATTAAGATAATGATAAATGATTATTCTTTGATTTATAATTATCATACAATATCAGAGAGGTAGTTTCTAAATATATGCTGTATTTATTAAAGTACTCATGCACTTACCTAGTACAACAAGTGTACAACTGCTGAATGATTCACCAGCATCATTGAATGCCTCACATGTGTAAGTGCCGGAATCTTCTGGGAATATTTCAGCAATATTAAGTTTGTATATATTTGCTTCATTTGTGTATTCAAAATCTTTACTTGGCTTAATTTCTTTATTATTGTGGAGCCAAATTACATCAAACTTTTTCGCACCTGTAACAACCGAACATGAATTACCAATTTGCTACTAATGTTCTGATAAATAACTCAGATGAAATCAGTACTGAAGTTACTATCAACTCCTCTATGTAGGGTCTCTTTCTCTATCATCTTGAGTATGAAATACAGAATGAGTGTTTAGTTACAAGGAAACAAGAGAATGCTTGCTTTTGTACTGAAACATTCTTAGCACAAATAACTCTTCAATCACTGGAGTCATTCAATGAAATTGTTACCTAACAAAACATGTAGTCAGCACTTTTATTTTATAGTATATATCTCTTTGTAAGGAATTAACTGAGATTGCCTGTGAAACTGAAGTGGGTTAGAGATGTATCAGAAGTACTTTCCACATAATATGTGTTTTTGAGTGCTGTCTGAGTGTGGGTAATATGTTAAACTGTACACAAGTACTTACCAATAATCCTGCAGGACAATGTAACTGGCTCTCCATCTTTGACATATGCAGATTCTAAGTGACTCACAATCTTTGGAGCAGAGTCACCACCTTTGCTCTTGGCTCCAGCAGCTGACTCCATTGCTGAAATCATAAAGCAACACCAATTAGCTTCACAATGTACATACGAAACAATGTACTGCAGATATGTTCTGCATGAAAGCATAAAATCTCACAATATGAGATTAATAAATAATTATTTACTACACACAAATATACAAGTGTGTGTGTGTGTGTGTGTGTGTGTGTGTGTGTGTGTGTGACGTTTGTTGTGAATGATGAGACACAATCTAAAATAATAGTAGTATTCATAAACATAGCACTTGGGGCAAAAATACCCTTCACTATCCACAAATTAACCTTCTTCTTACACACGAAGTAGCAAAGTAGACAGCACAAAAATATTTGACCACCTTCCTTGTAAATAAAAGGTACTGGCAGATACTGCAAGTTTTAAAACAAACTGAAATCATTTCTGCTTCATAACTTCTTCTACTCCATAGATGATCTTCTGAATAGATAGTATCTGTATGTGTGTGGGTTATAGGTATCAGATTTTGTATATTAAGATAGAAAATACAGTTGTGTAGATGGTCAGCATTAAGTTATGTTTCCACAAATAAAATGTATTTTTATTTGTACACCTCCTGACACATTCCACTTTATAGTGAATTTTATAGTGTATTGACGCTAATATGATCCATGGATCATGCAAAAAGGTAAACAACTCTGTTATTTTTGACACCTTTTCAAATCACAACATACATATATTACAGAAGTAAGCTGGAGTGTCATTTAATGTCTTACAGAGGCATTAGCTGACAAACTGTTACCTTTTAAGCCTCACATTAATTAGTACTAATTTCTGAAGTTGACTGATAACTGACCTACCATGTGACTTCATTTCTGTAACATGAGACAAAGTGCTAACAAGCTGTGGAAGAAATGTAGTATTCTATGCTATGAAGGCTCATACATTACAAGCAAGAAGTTATGGGAAGATATGAATTTTGAATGAGGGCCCAGTGGCATAACATTCCTCTCTATAACATCGTCAGATGAGAAAGTGCAGCAATTACTTTGAGTTTCTTTCCATTAATTTGAACAAGTGTTTACTGAAACACTGGAATTGTTCAAAATCAACTACCTTCAACTATTTTTCTGGTAGAATACCTTACTGAAGATCCTCAAGATATCATGAGTAAGAGTAAGAAACAACAGCTCATTGACTCAATGCATATTTAACACACTCAAAAAAGATTATACTACACACTGTGAGTGTGCTTATTTTGGAAAGATACCTTTTAATTGATGAAGATTTATTTAGAGAGTTCTTGATTATACACTAAACCACCAAAGAAACTGGTGCATACATGCGTACTCAAATAGAGAGATGTAAACAGGCAGAATATGGTGCTGCAGTTAGCAATGCCTATGTAAGACAAGTGTCTGGCACAGTTGCTGCTACATAGGCAACTTATCAAGATTTAAGCGAGTTTGAACGTGGTGCTATAGTCGGTGCATGAATGATGGGACACAACATATCTGAGGTAGCAATGAAGTGGGGCTTTTCCCGCATGACAATTTCACGAGCATATCATGAATATCAGGAATCTGGTATAACATCAAATCTCCGACATCCCTGTGGCCAGAAAAAGATCTTGCAAGAAAGAGACCAATGAAGACGATTTTTCAACATGACAGAAGTGCAAACCTTCTGCAAATTGTTGCAGATTTCAATTTTGGGTCATCAACAAGTGTCAGTGTGCGAACCATTCAATGAAACATCATCGATATGGGCTTTCGGAGTTGAAGGCCCAATCATGTACCCTTGATGACTGCATGACACAAAGCTTTATGCCTTGCCTGGGCCAGTCAATGCTCACATTGGACCGTTGATGACTGGAGACATGTTGCCTGGTCAGATGAGTCTCATTTCAAATTGGATTGAGTGGATGGACACGTACAGGTATGGAGACAACCTTATGAATCCATGGACTGTGCATGTCAGCAGGGGACTGTTCAAGCTGGTGGAGGCTCTGCCAGACTTGGGCAATTCAATCAGGACAATGTGACACCCCACACATCCAGAAATACTACCAAGTGGCTCCAGGAACACTCTTCTGAGTTTAAACACTTCTGCTGGCCACCAGACTCCCAGACATAAACATTACTGAGCATATCTGGGATGCCTTGCAACATGCTGTGCAGAAGAGATCTCCACCCCCTTATACTCTTATGGATTTATAGACAGCCTTACGGAATTCATGCTGTCAATTCCCTCCAGCACTACTTCAGAGATAGTTGAGTCCATGACACATCATGTTGGAGCACTTCTGTGTGCTCGTGGGGGCCCTACATGGTATCTTTGGCTCTTCATTGTATATAGGGAAATGTGTTTCAACAAAGTTGAATAAATTATTTATGAAAATTTCATTCTTCCAGTCATTCTTCCAGATTTAATTAAAGTTTATGAAAATGGGTATGAGTCCGTAAGTTATACATCAACTGCATTATCACTTCAAAATCTGTGCAAGTGGATTGAGAAAACAATGTAGAGAACTGTAAAAGATCCAGTATATGAACCAGAAACTATAAAGCAGAAGTTGTGATCAACAGTAACATTTGATGTGAAAATAAATGCAGTTGCACTGGTGAAATTATATCCCATAACAAGTTTTGGATTTTGAGGACATTACAAAGCAAAGAAAAAATACTTGTTGACAAGGTGGGAGGCAAATGTGGAAAAGATAAAAGGTAGGGACTAGGATACTTGAGTTTGGATAGGTGTGTGTACAAAAGAATTTGCCAAATCAAGATATTGCACTGAGCATGCTAGAACAGCATCTTTCAGCAGTAGGTGATTGTGGCAAGTATGTGCTTTACATCATTCAACCAAAAGTATCCTGACATCTCTATGTAATGTGAAATTAATCACTAGATGTCACAAGAGGTGGACCCAATAGTATAAATGAAGGCTGGGAATATGCTGTCAGTAGAGAAGCAGTAATAGTAGAATGAGTCAGTCAGGGGAGCCCAGTTACTTCAAATGTGGACTTGGCCACTGAATGTCACATGAATAACAAATCCATCAGGGATATTTCAATCCTTCAAAACCAGTCCAAGTTGATTGGTGGTGATGTGACTGTGAAGTGGAAATGCAAAGGAACAATGACAACTAAGCTGAGACCTGACAGAGCTCGCATGCTAATGGACAGCACCATCAAGTATTGCACACGAAGGTTGTAAAATATTGCATGAAATCAGTGGAAGGAGTCACTCATGAGTTTGAAATTGCTACTATCAGTTCAAATAACACAAAGATCATACATAGGAAGTTACAAAGAAGGGGTACAATAGTTGAGCAGCACCTCATAAGCCACGTATTTCTATAGTTAATGCTAAGCAGCATTTGAGGCTGTGTACAGAGCAATGCCACTGGACAGTGGATGACGGGAAATGAGTGATTTGGAGAGATGAATCAATGCTGTCCCTGTGGCAGTCTGATCTGTGTTTGGTCAATGCCTGAAGAACATTACCAGCAAACAGGGGAGTACACAGAAGATGCTGTTAACAATATGAGAGTGTTTTTCATGATCAGAGTATCATCCCCATAATTGAGCTTAAGAAACGTGGAAGGATATGAACATATTTTACAGCATTGTGTTCCGCAAGCAGTAGAGGAATATTCCAGAGATGATAATTGTTTGTATCATCATAACAATGCACCTGTCATAAAGCAGCATCTGCAAAACAATGGTTTTTGGACAATAACATTTCTGAAATGGACTGACCTGCTCAGATGCCCAACCTGACATTTATTTACTGCATTTGGTGAGCAAAACCTTGTGTTTCTTCTAACTTTGTATCAAATTTTACTTAAACATCTAAGAGATACATAATGCATTACTACAATCAGGTTAATGTTGTAGGATAATATTTACTGCAAATACAAAAAATTGTGTTTATATGACAAAAATGAAATAAATATTAATTAGTGATTAAATAAAATGAGATTTTTTTGTTACATACACATTCTCTTCCACATGAAATGAATAAAAGTATCTATAATGTTGAAATGCTATTTATTTTTTCAGAAAATCTGAATTCAGAAATCTGAAACATGACACCTTCTCCCAGTGGTCTGGTTTGCTACCTGGTTACAGTCACTAGATCTTCAGCAACACAGTTTCTGCATAAGTTTTTCAAAAAGCCATGGAGTCAGAAATAAGTGATACTAGGATTTGACATACCACTGATGATGTGTCTTTGGAGAGGGAACACAATCTGTTTGGATACCGCTAGTGAAGGAAATGGGCTATGCCTTTTGCAAAAGTACCTCCCTGGAACTGACCTTGTGTAATTTTAAAATCTAGGTTTGGTTGACTGGAACGGAACCTGGTTTCTACTGAATGCAATCAAAGTGCCTTAACCATTACACCATCTCACACAGTAACTGTTGAAAGTTGAACTAAAAACCAATACAATGGTCAGATTCTTTTTAGTGATGACCACCTATGTGAAATTTCATCCAGGTCCATCACTCACAATTCCACAGTAACTGAGGCCCACTGCATTATCATATGTGTCATTCACCCAGTATTATCCTCCAAAATATATTTAGGAACACAACAGTTATCGAATGCACACAGAACACTTTCGAAACTAGGACAAGAGAGAACAATGTTATCTGTTGCCACCTCATAAACTAACAGCTGTGTCCATATACTCAAGCAAATAGTTTTAAGTAACTTGCAACTGACCTAATGTTGATAACAATGATGTTTGTAACATCTGTAATTACCAAATGTAAAATCTTAAGTTTGTAACTTATAGACTGATGTATTCAGACGAAGAATATTATGCTGTCCTGAAACTGTATTAGTTCTAAGGATTATATTTGATTATTTGGTGCTGAATAAATATTATTATTGTTACTACTATTATTATTCATGTCCTAGCTCAAACTTTGGAGCATTATACAGTCTGTACATTGGGCATAATTTTGCATGATGCCAATGCCTTGTAATATCTTGAGTGCTATAATACAAGCAGCAATGCTGCAACAGTTGCTGTAAGGGTCAAAGTCATACTTTTCCTTTACTACATTTCTCAAACTACCTTATAAGACAATGTCCGCCCATATGGTGTTTAGAACACCCAATCACAGAAAAAAATCATCTTTTGTAAACCTGTTTGTTATGTATTTCACTGTGTGGACATGCATGTTTCGTGATTACTTGGCAACTGTCCCAATAATGTACTCAGACAGACAGTACCAACACACTATGGACTCAGATAAAGGAAACATGACAGGTAACATTCTGGTCACAGCATGTGGCTCCTTAAGGTGTGAATATAAACTCTTGTTACATCTGATCTTATACTTATTATTGTGGCTTTTAACAGTGATTTATTATACTTGCTGAAATAATTTAATTAATTCAGTAACAGTCATAGGGGCTTCTGTTGCACAGTCTATAAATGATCCTTTTATGATGTTGAAAATTTTGTCTGTTTGCAATAACTGAATTACATGGATCTTTGCTGAATTTACAGTTGACGAACACCAAATGTGCAGCACTTGCAGATTTACAGACAGAAAGCAGAGTATGTCACTTCACTACCCAGTTTCCTGATATATTGTCAGTTCAGTATGAATTAACTCTCAGCATTCTTCTGTGCATAATATCCTATCCTAAACTATTAAATTTGAGATCTGCTACTCACAGTAATTTACACATTATGACCACTTGCTTAATAGTGTGTTGGTTCACTTTTGGAACACAGAAGGGCAGTGATTCTGTGTGGTATTCATTCGACAAGTCTTTGTTTAGTTACAGGAGGTACATTTTACCAGATGTCTATGCACCGGTCACATAAATTCTGGGCTGGTCATTTCTGAGCACAGAACTGACACCTGATAGTATCCTAGTTCCATAAGGTCCAAAACAGGCAAATTTGCTAGACACAACATCAGTTTCAGTGACATGCTCCTCAAACCATTACAGCATGATTATAACTTTATAACATGGGCAGTTATAGTGCTGCAAGATGCCATCACTGTTGTGTACCACATTGCACAGATGGAGGAGACCCAAAATAAAGTTAATGTAGATCACTGCTGCAATGGTGCCCTTGATTACTACCCAAATTCAATAACAGCCCAGGTGAATGACTCCCTCCAAAGCATAACACAGCCCCCACTGGCCTGCGTCCATAGCTAAATGCCTATTTTGAGCACCCATTCATCTGGATGCTGGAATATCTCGACACGACCCTTGGCCTGGTGTCACAAGAAACATATTCACTTTATAAGGTGACACATTTTCAATGATCCATAGTCCAATTTTGATGATCCTGTCCCACTGAAATCATATTTGATGACCTCACTGAGTCAATGTGGGAAATACTAGAGGTTTTCTGTTGCAGATCTCCATGTTCGACAATGAGCACTGAACAGTGTGCTCTGAAACATACGTCCACCAGCACTGTACTCTGTCACCTGACCTGCCACAGTACAATGATTACCCTACTTTACAGAGAAGGCAAGTCTCTGATCTCCACATTCTGTGACAAAGCATGGGTGCTGAACGCCTTGTCATCTATTCACAGTTTCCACACCCTTCAACTGCTTTTCATAGATACTCATGACAGTAGCATGTGAATAACTGACCAGCTTTGCAATTTCCGAGATGGTCATTTCCAGTTGCCAGGCCATAACAATCTGTCCTGTGTCAGTGGGTTTCCCACATTTGTGGTTCTTATAGTTGGTAGGATGATTTCTCATGCTTCTCTGCTCCACTTAAATACTTTTCATACTGTGCCATGTGATCACAATGACAAAAAGCAGCATTCAATCTCATGATGGGCAACACTCATAATGTTTTGGCTCACATAGGTTCATTAATGACACTTTCTTTGTTATTCCTCTTTCTTGGCTCTTCTTGGGAAACTGTTAACACTTACCGGATGATCACATAAACTGAAATCGACCTGATTTGTGATGTTCTTAATACTTGTGAAAGATCCCCACTGCTTTCTCTTCACAGCCACTCATCCACTTGCTCCCTCACTATTCATTCAGGAGTAGAGAAGAACTGCATTTCACAGGCATCTGACACTTCTGTTTATGTTACTTACGTTTAACTTTGAGTTTACACTTTGTCTTTGCAGTCCCTATGGAATTTGTAGCCTCACAGCAGTATTCTCCTTCATCTTCTGGGAAAACTTCATTTATTGTGAGACTAGCAATGCCTCCTTTGTACTTTAGGTCAATAATGTCAGAAGAAGTCAAAGTCTGCAAATAAAAAGTAAAGAAATGGTTAATGTTGTCATTTACATAGTATCTATATCTTATAATATTGATGTTCAACTGATTTTCACAACTATATCAAACATACACTAATCATTTATAATGAAATGTTTGATTGCAAGATGTTAAAATTTGTTAGAAATATTTTCTATGCTATAAGTGACCTTTTATTTCAATGAACAAAAAAATGAAATGAAGAAGGAAAAGTGTTTTTCTGAATGTCATATAACTTTATAATAACTACAGGTGAAAGCGGACATTATGTTAGTAATGTCTCGATAGGACACTGGATGTGAATACCTGTTTCCTGTATTGAATAACTAGAACCAAGCCAGGCTTAGTTTTATCTATAACTCCACAGTACAGTATTCACAAACTTTATGAGTATACGCTCATCAGAATAATAATCACTGACCATGATACAACAAGAAACTTATTTTCCATGCATGCAACATGGGCTCAAAATGGTTCAAATGGCTCTGAGCACTATGTGCAACATGGGGTTAACAGCCAAGTACTACAGCACAAGTGAAGCTTTTTATTTTCTCAATCATGCTACAAACTTCAATAGGCTAGCTGGTACATTTTATAAAACATAGACAATGAATAACCAGCTGGCTGCAAACATCTGCACTACCTCTGCGCTCAAATGTTATTTACTTTCTTTGAGAGGAAAATGTGTAGTCATATCTACATTACAACTTGCCAGTACAGTAAATTAACTCATGTAACAGAGGCACAAGTATGTAATAATAGTTCATTCACTTTACTGGGATTCAGTATCTGTCAGCTGACACTTAATATCACCAGATACATTGTAATGTATACTTCACTTTGATGAACAGAAGCAGTAAATTGAACTGTGAATTTTTTCTGGTATTAAAGATGAGAAGCAATGTGAATGTTCTGTGCAATTACAGAATAGAATTCATAGTTCCACAGTGATGCAGATAATAAAAGAAGTCTGAACCCACACTGCATACAATCACTTGACAAAATATTACAAACAACTGTTATTCCCTTGATTTGTCCACACTTTGTCCAACTCACTAACCAAAGAGTTCACCTCACAATATGTCTGCCTTATGCAACAGAGTTTCATATCTCTTCTGTATTTGCACTGAACTTTATTAGTATGTCACAGTACAAGATCCATCCTAATTTAGATATGTTATGATGCAGAAACTCAGGTTTATGGCTATATTTTGATATCAGAGAAATTTAGATGCTATAAGTGACCACTTTTGTAGTTTTATAGTCTGCATAATGATCATGCATCTTACCTCTCCATTCTTACTCCAGGTGATCTGGGGGTCTGGATCTCCTGTGACAGTGCAGCTCAACTGCAAATGATCACCATCATTTATGGTGAGATCTTCCAATTTCTTAGTAAATGCAGGAGCACACATTAAGGAATCATCAGGTGGCACTGAAATAAAAATGAGTAGAGATGCTTTATAAAATCAGAACAATGGAAATGAATAAAATAAGATACATAAAAAGGAAAACCAAACACATAAGCATGCACAAAATGTCAACATTATGACAATATAAACACAGTATATCAATAAATGTGCCATTTGTTCTTTGTTTTGTAGAGCTCAGTGTTGTTAAAATACAGCAGGAAGAATAAATCTAAGATTTTTTTGTGAACTGTATGTGTTTGTCATTGAAAAGTGACCCACCTAGTGAAAATTTTACTTTAATTATCTATGAGATGACATACATATGAGGAAAGCAAAATACTTTCCTCTAGGGGATTCCAGACTAATGTCTGTCATTGCCCCAGAGAGCTCCTTAGAAATATGATAATATATTTAATGAGAGTTGATTTGATTTGTTGAATACAAATTTTGCTATGTATTTTTGAATATGATATCATTAAATAATCTTCGATAAGGGAAAACAAACATTGTAATGAATTACTCTGTTCCAAGTTGAACATAATTTTGAGAAGTAGTTATAAATTTAGTGTATTCCCTGACCTGTTTAATGTATAATAGTCATATTATATACTTCTATAAATTGCAGATTTTTCTACCAAAAAATTGTGTTATAAAGAGTTAAATATCAAATGAAACTGTATGGTTTCAGAGAATGTTTCAAGTCTCAGCATCTATGATGCATATATGCAGACTGAAGCAATGAACGAAAATTTGTACAAAGGCTGGGATTCAAACATGGGATCCTCTGCAATGCTGTTTGAGTTTAGGGGGAATATCAAATGAGCTGAGGCGTGAATGGGAATTTGGATTGTGGTGGGAGGTGTGATAGAGTACACAGCGCAGTTGTGCAAAGCCACTGTCCCCGGGTTGCACAGTGGTTAGCGCACCTGTCTACTGAGCAGGAGGCCCAGGTTCAAATCCTGACCTTGACAGAAATTTTCATTCATCACTTCAGTATGCATATATGTTGTTGTTGTGGTCTTCAGTCCAAAGACTGGTTTGATGCAGCTCTTCATGCTACTCTATCTATCCTGTGCTAGCCTCTTCACCGAGTAACTACTGTAACTTAAATCCCTCTGAATCTGCTTACTGTATTCATCTCTTGGACTCATCTGTGATTTTTACCCCCCACCTGTCCCGTATTAAAATGATGATGCCTTGGTGCCTCAGAATGTGTCTTACCAATCGGTCCCTTCTTTTAGTCAAGTTGTACCACAAATTTCTCACCCCCCCCCTTCCCCCCCTTTCTATTCACTACGTGCTCATTAGTTACGGGATCTACCCATCTAATCTTCAGCATTCTTCTGTAGTACAACAATTCAAAAGTTTCTATTCTCTTCTTGTCTAAACTGTTTATCGTCCATGTTTCACTTCCATACATGGCTACACACCACACAAATACTTTTAGAAAGGACTTCCTGACACTTAAATCTATACTTGATGTTAGCAAATTTCTCTTTTTCAGAAACACTTTTCTTGCCATTGCCAGTCTACATTTGTGTCCTCCCTACTTTGATCATCAACAGTTATCTTGCTTCCCAAACAGCAAAACTTATTTACATTCCCTCAGCATCACATGATTTCATTCGACTACATTCCATTATCCTTGGTTTGCTTTTGTTGGTGGTCATCTTATATCCTCCTTTAAAGATACTGTCCATTCCATTCTACTGTTCTTCTAAGTCCTTTGCTGTCTCTGACAAAATTACAATGTCACTGGGAAACCTCAAAGTTTTTATTTCTTCTCCGTGCACCTTAATTCCTACACCAAATTTTTCTTTTGTTTCCTTTACTGATTGGTAAATATACAGACTGAATAAAATTGGGGACAGGCTACAACCATGTCTCACTCACCTCTCAACCACTGCTTCTCTTTTGTGCCCCTCGACTCTTATAACAGCCATCTGGTTTCAGTACAAATCGTAAATAGCATTTTGCTCCCTGTATTTTACCCCTGCCACCTTTAGAATTTGAAAGAGATGTTCCAGTCAACATTGTCAAAAGCTTTCTCAAAGTCTACAAATGCTATCTTCTATGAGAAGTCTTATAGCCAGTATTACCTCACATGTTCCTACACTTCTCCGGAATCCAAACTGATCTTCCCAGAGGTAGACTTCTACCAGTTTTTCCATTTTTCTGTAAAGCATTCGTATTAGTATTTTGCATCCATGACTTATTAAACTGATAGTTCGGTAATTTTCACACCTGTCAGCACCTGCTTTCTTTGGAATTGGGATTATTATATTCTTCTTGAAGTCTGAGGGTATTTCACCTGTCTCATACATCTTGCTCACCAGATGGAAGAGTTCTGTCATGGCTGGCTCTCCCAAGGCTATCAGTAGCTCTAACAAAATTTTGTGTACTCCTGGGGCCTTGTTTTGACTTAAGTCTTTCAGTCCTTTGTAAAATTGTTCACACAGTACCATATCTCCCTCCTAATCTTCCTCTACGTCCTCTTCCATTTCGATAATATTGACCTCAAGTATACTATCCTTCTACAGACCCTCTATATACTCCTTCCACCTTTCTGCTTTCCCTTCTTTGCTTAGGATTGGTTTTCCATCTGAGCTCTTGATTTTCATACAGGCGAGATCTTGGATAGGATGCAGAAAATACCAGCTGACACTATTTCATTATTTAATTCTTGAAAACTCTGGTAAGAGAATGCAGAACAATATTCTCCGTTGATCAGTCATTCTTGCATTAAAACTGTGATTTAATAAATATAAAATTCTTATTATGGAGGTAAGCACTATTATTGATTACATTATCTTCTCAAAAGTTTTTAGAAAATTATGATAGGAATGAAAAAATATTGTTAAATAATTATTATCTTATCTATTATCTTCCTTTTAAGAGGGGTGTAACAATGACGTACTTGAATCTTCCTGGAAAAATGTTCAATATTGAAGATGTATTACATATTTCAGAAAAACAGGTCTTGTTTTTCTGTTATCTTGATACCTTGTCATTTAGAGTGTTATAGTGCTGTTTTTCTTTTCCTTCAGTCATATTAAATTATTAATTTATTACATAAAAGATAAATTTAGAGACTTTATAAAATGTTTTCTTGATAAATTTTAGTATTTTTTGTAGTATGCAATTGTGTTACATTCTCTAGTTGTTTCTGACAGCATATTTTCATTTATGAGATACTCAAATCCCACTAATGATGCATGGTTTCTCACAGGACAAAAGAATGTATGATGGTGCTAAAATTTTAAAAACACTTCTCTTGGATTATATGGTAAGTTTACACCATTCAACTTTTCCACTATTTCACACATATTTTCTGTGTTTGAATTACAAAATTCATAACCTAACATCAAACCTTTTCATGACAGAAATATTCATTTCACCTCATTCAAGAGAAAAAAATAAAGCATGTGTGAAGACAAATTACACCTGATGATGAACCAACAGGGTCTGAAATGCACTGTGTACTTAATAAAACACAAAAAGTTGTGACTGAAGGTGTTTTTTAATTCATACTTCCAGTGTATTGAATACAGGCATATCTGAAGATGCAAAATATGGACAAAATTAAAATTACATGAATGATTTAAATGCGGCACTTGCATCTTCTTTCTTCTACATTTTGTACCAGTAAATGTTTTGTAAATTATCTTTAAAATATCTTACCTTAACTGATCCATAGAGATGTTTCACGAAAATATTTTGTTTATCCTAGCTATTTGAGCATCATATTATGAGTACATATTGACAGTTGTCTTAACACTTAATTGCTTGCTTTGAATTCCCCCTACAAAGATACTATAAATCTGGTTTCGACTATCTTGTTCCAAATATTATGTAAAAATAATAACTGGAAAAATGTACAAAGCAGATAATGTTTTGAGACACTGTATGTAATTACGATATGTCAGTTTGAAATCTATCAAAGTGCAGGTTAACCAATGCCTGATAACAAATTTTTAGATAACGGTAGTAAATTTCCTGAATAAAGTGATGATTTTATCCATATTTTATCTGCTTTTGGTTTTTTCAATACAAATTGTTGCTCTATACATGCAATCACATCAAGAAAATAACTCCAACTGACATTTTGTGGAATTGTTATACAAGTACAATATGTAAGCTAAATTTGTGTGTAAATTTTTTGCTAAACTTACTGCCTCTTGTGTTAAATAAAATGCTCTGTACAAAAGAGTTACTGCAAATAATTTTAAGTGAAGTATGAGTGACTTACATATTAGCTCCTTGGTGGCACTTCTGGACCTCGATGGGCTGCCTGTCGCATCGAGCTTACTGCCGTACTTCTTCATGACACGCTTGTCAGAAGACTGCGTTGTCTTGTTCTCTGATGAACTTGCACTCATAGCTATTGTTGCTGCAGACTAAAAACAAAGTATGAGGCAAAAAATTTAACTGACAGGCATGATAATGTATAAAATTCATAGGCAGGAAACTCAAAAACTAGAGTAGATATGGAGCATCATGTCTGAAGAAACTACAAGTTGGTTTTTATTTAAGGTAAAACTATTGAGAAAACTCAACTGAAACAAAAATATTTGAAAGTGACAGACCTATAGTGAAATAATATTATCCAGACAACCTTTCAATTGACAGAAATATTATATTACACACAGTGTATATATCACTAATGTATGCAGCTAATGGATATTATCTAAAGCTTTTACTTTTTCTACAGACTACATCTAATATCTATGTACTTGTCATTCAGAATCAATCTTATACCCATCAATGAGTGCTATGAACAATATAGGAATCTGAATTACTGTTTTGGAAAAGTTTCTAGAAAAGTTTCTAGTAGAGATAATTTGCCACTGTTCTCCTAAAATCTGCCACATAAAGAATGTGTATCTTCATCAAATGGATAATAGTAAGAAAGCTTGTGCAATATAGTGTCATTGTTATGGGTGAGTAGGGAATCAAACAATGTGTGACCTGGGACACATCCCAGTCTTCTACAATAGTATCAAGAGGTATGTCAAGCTTAACAACTCCAACCAACGACATACCACCACTACCAATGCCAAATTCCGTACTATATGATATATTTTGAAATGATTTGGTGACATGACATCGACACTGGGTCTGGCGATCAGAGACTGAATGCTGTGAGCCTCCCTTCCCATACTGGCTAAATTTTGGTGATGACATTTTCATCAGCCACCTGAAATTCATCTGGTTACTTCAGCAAACAGGTAAGGGGGTGCTCTGTTTAATGTAACAGAGAGTTACTTTTTTAGATCAGTTTATGTTATGTACTGCTCATTATGTGTTAGGTTTGCGTTTACTGTAAGCATCAGGCAAACATTATATTAACTGCGTGCCTCAGCATTTTTATCCATCGAATAAATGATAACATTCACTGTACTACTGGCACGCCACTGAAATTCTTAATAGTTATTTATATTTCTGACTAAATGTAATTTTCTGCTGTTGTATGTAACATAAAATGATTCAAAGAATAGTTTATGATCTGTCTGCAGGAACAAAATTATTCACAATTAATTGAGAAGTTTTGGGAAATAGTATTTATATTACTCTTTACTTGGTAAAAATGGGATATTTTATAAGTACTGTGCCTACTTGGGACCTCATGTTTCACACGTGTAAAGTATCACTTTCTGAAATTCATTGTATCTGTGTTTGTATCTGTAGTTTACTCAACAACTGCACTGCATACGGTTTTAACTTTCCATTTTGGTCATTAAGGTAGCAAATGCTGTACTTTAATATTATTTAACACATCTCTTGCTGTGAAATGTTTAAGGTTAAGAGACTGAAAGAAAAATTTCCAGGACAGATATGGGTACTTGGAGGTATTCTATCATTTATGTCTCATCTTTGGAACTCTGAAACACTCCATTAGATATGGCAATCTCATCACTGTACAGCCCTGTGAAATACGCATTAAGTGGAAAAATAAACAAAATGAGTTTCTATACCAGCAGCTGGATTAAAAAATATATGAGTAATTTACTAGGTATAGCAGTGTTGCCAAAGGAATAGCAATATTTTAACCAAGCTTACATAACCTCATTAAAGCTAAATTCCTGTAATTTTCTTTACTATGTTATCTACCCACAAGAAAAGAAATTAGACAGCAGGGTTTCGCAATAAAATGTAGAGAAAGAAGAATTTAACAATAATCTCCGCGAATAGGACAGAAAATCAAAAGAAAATAATATAAACAATGATGGAGGCAAATTTCCTGTTTCTCCAGTTACAGACATTGCATAATGAACAAATATTCAACAGCCTGTACCATTTGCTTGAAACAATTTGTGGAATGCACAACATTGGGTTTAATATAATATTTTGGTGTTGAATTCAGTAGAAATAAAAAAAATCTTAATAAGTTTGTTATGAAATCATTTTATTTTTTCTTGTAATGTTAGCTTTGCACATACCTTGTAATTTGAATGACTAGTTGAACTCTGTTTCACTGATGAGCTGGAACTACTACGGTAATCAGAACTGCTGTAAGTGTCTGAGGCTCTGTAGCTGGATCTCCGGACAGATACAGACGGGCTTGCTGTAGGTCGGCTCGGTTGTTCAATATATCGCCGATCTGTCAAAGGAGTAATGAATGTTCAACAGTCTGAATGAGTGTCAATATAAAACTTCCTGGCAGATTAAAACTGTGTGTCAGGCCTTTCTTGGGCAAATGCTCTACTGACTGAGCTATCCAAGCATTCATGACCTGCCTTCACAGTTTAACTTCCACCAGCACCTCTCTCCTGCCTTCTGAACTTCACAGAAGTTCTGCTGTGTACCTTGTGGGATTAGAATTTCTGGAAAAAAGGGTATTGCAGGGACGTGGCTTAGTCACAATCTAGGAGACTGTTCCCAGGATGAATTTTCACTCTGAAGGAGATTAAAACTATGTAGCAAACTCGGACACAAACCTAGAGCTTTTGCATTTCACAGGCAAATGCTCTACCTTTATCTCTCAGTAGAGTATTTTTCTGCAGAAGGGGAGGATTCTGGCTTCAAGCCGTGCTCCAGCATACAGTTTTAATCTGGCATGAAATTTCATATAAGTGCACCCTTGACTGCAGAGTGAAAATTCATTCTGGAGTGTCATGTTCATAACAATGACTGGAATGCTTTAATGGGAATGTGTTTTCCAGACTAAGAAGGAAATATTAAAACAGACAGTAATAAGAATCAGAAGGGGAAGAAAGAAAGCAAGCATTTATCACTCATTACAACAGGACAGAGTAAAAGAATATGTATTCCTAACCACTGTTCATTAAATTTAACTAGCTAAACTACATTACATACCTACAGGAAAACAGAGTTTACAGAAGGATATTACAATAACATTTTGGAAGAAAAGAATTAAGCAGTTATATGCATGAAAATAACAGTGTGGCAGAAGATATGGTTTGTTTACGAGAGAAATGCATTGTAAATGATCGAGGTTGGTATAAAAGTATTTGATATTAAATTTTTCAAGACATTTAAGTTCTAGCTTTTTCTGTAAGAGATTTTTTCTTTGAATTATTTTCTTTTTTAATTCATAAGAGAAACCTTTGCTGCATATCAAATCAAAGTATCTAGTTATGAGAAAATTTTTGCTAGCAATGAACTTTTTAAATTATTATCCCACTAAATAGGCCTACTTTATGTTAAAGTAACTACAAAAATCAGTTCCATTCTAAAACATGCTATTCCATTAATTCAGTTGGGGAAAAAAATCACATTAACCCTCCTTTATTCTACAGTAGTAACATTAGCTTCTTATTTGCACAATATTCAACATAATTTTAGTTTTAAAATGTGAATTGTTACTAGAATTCACAAGTGTTTATCCAATAATGCCTATATACAATCATTTATTTTCAATTACCTACACAAGGTTGTAGCATTCTTTATTAGATGGATGATACATCTGTATTGACTAATTCTTTTTCTTGCTAATTTATATGAAACATGTCCAGGGCAACAATAACTTTTATCCACAAAAATATTGTTGCTTTTTAGGCTTAGATAATTTCTTGCCATATATGAGTTACATACAGAGTCACTAATAAATTAATAAGAATTATTACACTTCAATATTTATTCTTAGTCTCCTCATTGTAGAAAGCCAATTCATTAATGTGTTTGAATGGATACATCTCTCTAGTATCTATAATTTCAAAATGGGACTGAAACATGTATTCAGATATTATAAAATGATTCTCTTTATGCAAAATTAAAGTCTCCTTTTTCAAGCACTGTTATTAAATGTACACTTATTTAATAAAGATATATGATAAATATTATGTTTGTTTGCATGGCCATCTTATGCAGCAGCTGTTAAAATCAGTTTCACTGGTATCTCCATCTTAAGATCACGGCAGTTTGATTAAAGAAAGTTTTTACACCAGATGTGTCTGGTCCAAAAATTCTCTTTAATTATATTGCTGTAAGCTTCAGACAGAGAAATTAGTAGTAACTGACCACAAATATTGTTTGCAACTTTTAAACGACATCAAAATACGTATAGCTACTACTGTATACTTTACAATTAAAGATGGATAGTTTAGAGAAGATCTCCATATATTGTTAATACTACAATTATTAGTAAGTGAAAGGTTACCTCCAGAATACATCAGTTTGTTAGCTAACTCGGTTTGCTCTGCAGTAGATCCATAGCCTAGGACAGGAAGAATAAATACAGTTTTCAAACTGATTAATTATATTTCTACGCTACTACACTTCAGTAATATTCTACAAACTGAAGCACCTATCAGTTTTTCAGCACTGACTAATATACATACATAAACAACACTTCAAAATATGTAAACTGTTACTTTTAAGTATTAATAAATGATCTAGAAATGGATGAAATAGTTAACAGACAAGAAATGTAGATTTGAATCATACAAATGATTTCTTTATAGACAAAGCAAAACTGTCTGAACTGCTTATAATATGGATGAAAAATGATAAAAAAAATTTGGTACAGTGACAAAATAGAACAAAAATTTGTCAGCAAGGGCATCATGTTTAATGGTATTTTTTATTGGATCTATGACAAAAATGTGTGAATCAACTAACTGACTATAAAGGAACTCATGCAATCTGCCCACTTAGGTAACCATAAGACACAGTGCCATATAAGTACTAGCAATGCAACACAGTTTCCAATCAGGCTTAGCAAAGCCTCAGTGTTCTACTATCCATGAGATCAGATGAACATAACCTGTCTTTCTCATAATAATACTTAAGGCATCATATCTGAAATGTGTTGTTCAATAATTGGAGACCACTCTTTTCTGGTATTATAAAATATTTCTAACACAATATAGTATGTCACCTCTGTTTACAAATTGGTACCAGAAATTCCTGGTGCAGGAGAGTTGGCACAAGAGCTCCAATGCTCATAAAATGCAATGATAACTGAGAATGCTTGTGAAAGTAAATATCATTTACACATATTTTGATGTGTTAGGAACTCTGTTACTAAAATATTAGAAGTTGTGCAGAGAGCAAAAAAGAAAAACAGGAAAATAAGACAGGTAAACAAAACATATTTAACATTTAAATTTCATCGGACAAACAATAAAATACAGTACATGTTCAAAAACTGAATTAAAATAGGCTTACTGCGTTTTCCTATGGATGACATGAGGAAAAGCAAATTAAGTAAGGAACACAACACAGCAAATGTTAAGACTTATGTGTTGAATCCTATATGTTCTTAAAATTAAGAACATCTACCAGCAAAAAAATGATGATGAGAGGCAAATAGATTCAATTTGCAAGGTCCCATGAACATAGAAAAATTTTAAGTATTGAAAAGAGTTATGAATAAAGAAAAATGCAATGACTTAGAACTACTGGTAATTTGTACTCAAAATTTGCTGTGAACATAATATTAAGTAAAAATTCAACAATATTTAATGAATGTTTCTTATAGCCTAATTCAGTCAAATAAGTTAAAACAAGGACAATCACTATTACATGCATTTTTCTGGCACATCAGTATTTTTATGAACAATTAGAAATTGTCATATCTTAATCTATCTATCAATACTCCTTGTCAGTTGTTGTATGGTACTAAACATAAAAAATCAATTAAAATAAATTCTCTTTTTGCATACCTTCTACAATAACAACACAACTTGTTTCATCAGTCCCATGAATATTTGTGGCAACACATCTGTATTTCCCAGAATCTTCTGGTTTACAGTCCACAATTTCCATTGTTACTACACCATCTGCATGTGTCATAGTGTAGTCATATTTGGATAGTTCTCTCTTGTCTTTGTACCATTTTACCTAAAGAGAATACAAGTTTGGTTATTTAACAACTAGCCTGCCAAGAATTTTAATCAAAATAAAATTCATCTTTGTATCTATTGCAATAAAACATAAGCTGCTCAAAATAAGATTTGCACCACCTCCATATCTGTAAATGTTTGTGGGCTTATATTCAGTGGGAGCAGTGAATGAAGAAATATTAGTCAATGAAACTAAAGCAATAACTTTACTGTGAAATAAAAATGAAAAAAAGAAACCAAAATAAAGGTAGATTGTTCAAAAGTGCACATCTTTGCAAATACATAAAATCAAAATCAGTTGTTGGATAATATTCAATACTGTGTTGTTTCACCCTGTGCATTTCAACAGGCTTGGATCCTCCTTTGTATGCTGTTCAAAAGGTGGTTAATAACTTGCTGCTCAAGCCTGTCACACTCCCCAAAAGTCAAAAGTAGACCTCTTGAGATTATCATGTGTGTGAGAAGGGTTCTTGTGATGACACATTATAAGCTGCAACTTGTCCAAGCATGCTCAGTCACGTTCAATGTCAATAGATTTCGCAAGCCATTCCATACAGTTGATTCCTGCCTCTGGTGGAAGGTGTTCATGAGATGGGCATGGTTTGCTCTTACATTATCATCACTAAATATCTGAACATAGGGCTGGACAATAGAGTGGAGGATCCGGTCCTATATACTGCAAAGCCCTCAATTTACCCTCAACTTCAATGAGAGGTACCCAAAAATCCATATGTCATAATAGCTCAAAATATGATTGTGTTCATGGGACTACATGTCCAAGACAAGCATTGGTACCTGTCCACCTCCACACTCTTCCATGATCATCACGAAATGTCAGATGAACCCTGCACTTGGTGAACAGAAGAGAATGCCTTTGATACAGGTTCCATTCTATGTGTTCTCTTGCCCATCTTCTTCATGTGCCATGGTGCTGGGCAGTTTTTACTGTTGTTTGCAATGGCTGCCTATAGGCCAAATTCAAGTGGAGATGGTAGTGTACTGCCTGAGTCGACATAGTGGCTCGCAGTTGCTCTGTTATATTCCCTTTCAGGTTCCTACAAGCTATAATTTGTAGGAGGCAGTCATCAGTGGGCACTGTTGATAAAGTCTGAGAACTATGAGGCAGATCTTCAATGATTTGAGTCTCGCAGTAGCAGCTGAATACTCAAATGATGTCTCTGTGGTGTAAGCCAATTCAGTAGTTAATGCTTCTTACCATAAAGTGACAATGCACACATGGTTTCAGCTTGAAATTATTCTGGGAGATATGTTGACACACTTTAACAGTATACAGAAATTGCATTAACCTACTCATGACTGGCAATATGGTACCCTCTACTGAACTGGTCTCAGAATGCAAATTTACTATTTGAACTGATCTGAGAATGCAAATTTACTTTAATCATGATTACACAGGTGAACTTAAGTAGCGAGTTCTTGCAGCTGAGAGAATTTTGAGATAGAGAGATTTATTAATTTTTGAAAGCATTTTTATGGAGATAAACAGCTTTCTCAATGGAATACTTTAAAATTACAATTAAAAGTCTTGATTGTAATAGAACATTTATTAAAAATGGCAACTGATTTCAATCAAATAGTGACCATCTTCAGACCATATATGATGAAATGTAAGTAGAATAAAGATTTCAAGGGAAATCCAATGATAATAGTTAATACAAGGTATGTAAAATATGACCAAAATTAAAATAAGTTCTACTCATGATGACATGCAGTGGTGATGAACAGAGAAGTTATCATGGATGCACGAGTGTCAACTGCTGTTTAGGGTAGAGAGGGTATGGGTTAAATATTGGATGCTCCACACACTGCTTATTGCATTACAACAGGCAGTCAGGCATATAGTACATAAAAAGCTTAATCACAAATAATGTACATATAAAACAATTGTACAAAGAATAATAAAAAAGTTATGTAACATCACATAAATATCTGCTATATAAAACAGTTTGTCAATTTACATTTAACTAGAGACACGAGAATATACAGGAGAATAGCCAATTGAAACTGGCTGTCAGTAAACAAATTGCTCGCTAAGGATATTTGAAGAAAACTCATAGAATATTATCATAGCAAAGACAGAGCTATGTGACACCATTGGTTTCCATGGATACTGCATCAAGGTATTGATATGCATCATCTAGCATGCCAAAGACGCAATAGCAACTGGCCACCACAGTGTAACAGCATGCAGGCAAGAAAAGCAGTTCATGTGCATGAAAACCACTGAAGAACACTTTGATGTAGCCATCATGATGACTGGCAACATAAGAATATGTAATATTAAGTATAAAGCAGTATATTACATGGAGATCAGCAGTGCCATGACGATTGGCAACAGAAGCATATGTAATTTTAGGTGTAAAGTAGTGTATTATATAAAAATTAGCGAATGGCATAAAAGCGCCAAGGAAACCCAATACATTACAAGGTCCAAAATAATGGGTCAAATACTAAAAATATGAACAAAGCCACTATCTCTCACTAAACTAAAATTATAAATAGGATAAAATAGTTGAAAAGCATGTGTGAAGTGGACTAAAAATATAATAAAATTAAAATCATAATCATAAGGGAGAAAGTAACTGGCCGTTGAAATTTAAGAACAAGAGAGCAAAAGCTTTCTATAGTAAGCCATCAATGAGCTATAAAAATTATTTCTCTGCAGTCTAACTGCTGTTCAATATGAACAAAGGTTTACGTTAAAAATGTGCATAAATCTCTATGTATTCCAAGGTATTCTGTAAAAGTTCCTTTGGTGTAATGTGAAGAATTTTTAAGATATTCGTAATAGATTTTTCAGAGTGGTTGAGATGCGTTAAATGTCGGCCAAATGCCAACTTACTAAGGAAATGCGTGATTTATGTTCTTTAAATGGATATTAAAGCTTTGAATTATTTGGCCAATATACTGTTGATCACAGCTAGCACATGATATTCTGCAAACACCAGAGTCTAGGTATTTGCTATAGGATTTATCAGCTGTGGGTTTTAGCCTGATTGGCTGTTATTGAAGTAATGTGATACGTGGTGGCCTGAGCATCGAGTACTTAACCCTTAGTCCCTCTACCATAACCAGCAGTTGACATTTGTGCATCCAAGACACCTGCTCCATTCACCACCACCACCTGCCATCATGGGTATAACTTATTTTAATTTTGTCCATATTTTATGCCTTTTACATTAACTGTTATTATTAGATTTCCTTCTAAATCTATATTATACTTACATTTAAGTGCATACGGTCTGAAGATGGTCACTATTTGACTGAAACTGATTGCTATTTTTAATAAATGTTCTATTATGGTCTAGACTATTTTAATTTTAAAAGAGGAAGTTATGATAAAGAAAACAAAAAACTATGAAAGTAATGAGGGTGGTGCATTTTTCTTGTTTTTGTGCAATTTATACATGTTTAAGAAAGGAAAATTTATAATGTATACATATCCAAAAGAGTACACGTAGATATACATGTATATCTAAAAACAAAGATGATGTAACTTACCAAACGAAAGCATTGGTACATTGATAGACACACAAATAAACACAAACACACACACAAAATTCAAGCTTTCGCAACCAACGGTTCCTTCATCAGGAAAGAGGGAAGGAGAGGGAAAGACGAAAGGATTTGGGTTTTAAGGGAGAGGGTAAGGAGTCATTCCAATCCTGGGAGCGGAAAGACTTACCTTAGGGGAAAGAAAGGACAGGCATACACTAGCGTACACACACACATATCCATTCACACATATACAGACACAAGCAGACATTTGTAAAGGCAAAGAGTTTGGGCAGAGATGTCAGTCGAGGCGGAAGTACAGAGGCAAAGATGTTGTTGAATGACAGGTGAGGTCATTAGCATATTCAGAAGTTAACCATTCAAGAGAGGTATTTTTTGTGTATAAATAAAATCATGGACAAAAATGTTATGTGTACTATATTAACTATGTGTTTTATACAAGAATATTATTATTGTTGTTTCCTGCATGGCATGTTACAGATATTTAAGGATGCAAAGTGAACCACTGAAATGCCTCTAGCAGAGGAAGAAGACTGAAATACTATATAAAGAGTTGGTGTATAAGTGTGTAGTCACCTAATGTGAGGACATCAGGTGGCCATAGTATGTGGACATATGTGCAATACATACGTTTGAATGTACACTCAAATTTTCCTTCACTGTATGCCATCTCAAAAACTTATTTCTGCTTACTTTTAAAGTTGAACTGAGGGCAAATAAATATGATAATATTTCCCACTTTTTTAAATTTCAAATCCATGTTTAAAAGAGATGAGACAATATTAGTTACCAGAGGAGTGAGTAAAGTAAAGTTACAAGGTGAAGTCATGTATTCTGCAGAGGCATTATGTCATCGGTGTATTGGATCTGTTTAAAATGCAGTTCCTCCTTTTTTGTGTATATAATATTAATATACACTGATTATTGGCAATACATGGACCATTGCAAGAATAAGCATGCATACACCACAAAGAAGGTTTATTGTATGGCACAAACAAGTATGCACCAAATGTCAAATATAATTTGATTGACTCCATATGCATAGGTTGAGGGCAAGTGACTCTGGGCAATGTCATTCACAGTAATCATAGTAAGGCTTACTAGATACTCATGGCAATGTTGTCATTACTAGCTGTTAAAACTGTATGAATGTTGCTGGACCTGCTAGCTGTTCCCTTATATTTCACGTAATGTACAGGCCTGGCCAGTTGGCTGCACTACAGTATCTTCCAAAACTATTCTGATATGTGGGGTTATATTGATAATACTATTATTTACTAATTCAAGTGATAGTTGATGGTGTAAATGTTCTTGGTACACTTTTAATATTGTAATGTGGTACAATGTATGATTGCAGATGGTAACAGTATCATGTAGTTATCATTGGGTATGTGCTTAATACAGCAAAAGATCACAAATCATATGAGTAGAAGTTCTTTATACAGACCACTGCATCCATTTGGTTTTTGGTAAATTGACACACTGTACATTGTTTTCAGTTTCCAAGCATTAAATTTTTATCAGCAGACTACGGCTACTCTCAAATTGTGCACAACAAATGAGTTCACAATTAATATAGAAAATATTATTACATGTGGTATTAATGGCAGTTACTTAATGTGCACAATTGAAATCTTTTCTCTCCATGACCTCATAGTTATGGAAGTTTAGGACTGAACTAAAAATGTGAATAGCTTCTTTCTTTTATTAAACGGATGCTACTAAATTTGATATATTTCATTCTGCAAAATTTAAAATGATGTTTTTTTCTATAAAATAATAATTTTGATACAAATTTTACTAATTCTCTTCCTATACACAAGTTTACAGTGAAGAAAACAGAAATTTTGATATATTTACTTTGTGATGAATGAAGATAGTCATCATGCAAGCAGAGATTTCTGTAGTACAGTGCATGACTACCTGAGCTTTTTCATGTAATGTACTACTAGAAAATAAATCTCCCCCTCCTCCCACCCTCTCCCTCTCTCCCTCTCTCTCTCTCTCTCTCTCTCTCTCTCTCTCTCTCTCTCTCTCTCATTTCCCCTCTCACACATACACACACACACACACACACACACACACACACACACACACACACACACACACACACACACAAATTCATTTCTTTTTCAGAACCTGTCTGGAATATATTATCTCCGACAGCTAAATTAATTAACACATCAGAAAAGCAATTTTATTCCTACACTCATCAGGTTAAGTCCTCAGGTGTGGATATTATCAAAAGTCATACCGTTGGTACTGGTTTTCCGCTGAGACAGCACAGCAGTTTGCAAGTCTGTCGTATCTGCATGACCCTGGGTCGCAAATGGAATGTAAAACTTGGTGCACTCTCTCTTTCATCTTGCCACAGAGCATAGGACAATGGCTCACGGCGTCTTACAGGCTGGACTTCAGGTCTGTACTGTGGAATCTCTTTTGGAATGGCTGGAAAGTTATTATATGTATCAAAAATAATCAGCCACTATTTTGGTAGGAGATGCTTTACAAACATTCTCAAAAAAACTTATCAGTATGTCATAATTCACATAGCTAAACATATGAGTAATGGTAATAGTACCAGCAGTTTTCTCTAAGCATTCTATAAACCCAAGTTAAACTAGTAATAAATATAGCACACTATACATAGTTCATTAATCATTTTTAACAAATAATGTACTATTTTCAGTATTTACTAATGAAAATGCAGTACACTGAAATTCATGCTTACGTTGGACATTGAGGAATACGACTTCTTCACGATAGCCGTAGTGGTTCTCTGCCCTAATTATGTACTCTCCTCTGTCTTCCAGTTTAACTCTGTTGATAATGAATGTGTAATCATCACCTCCATAACGCTTCATGAATTTTACACTTTGTTTCAGTTCAGCATTGTTATGGTACCACGTCAATGTTGGTGTGGCTATTGCAATTACTCTGCAATAGAACTTAGCACTTTGTCCCTCATAGGCAAAAGCACTTTGTGGTTTGATTACGAACCTTGGGGCAGCTTGTCTGCGGTCTGCAAAACACAATAAGACTGTGAGTTAACACATTCCTATGTAAGTGATGTTCCACAAGCTAGCTCCATTCTCTATATCACTACTGAGTGATGTGAATTTGTTTAAAATTCCTGTAAATATTTTAAAACCTACTTGATTACATTAACATGCACAGTCTACGTTCTATTTTTAATATCTTGAGCTGCTCTTGTTCATCCAAGATACAAAATACTTACCAAATGAAGTGTCATGAATGCGATACTTGTCCACCAACAGTTTGCGTAGAGAACTATACTCTGCAAGCCTACCAATAGGTAGGATGAATGCATCCCAATCTGTGTATTTTGCTCTAATTTTGTCACGTATATTCGTGTACCTTGAGGAACTGATGACATTAGTGCGTTTGCTGTGATCACCAGTAAGCCAGGCATGAAGAAGACATTCGTGAGCAGTCATCCTTTTCCTGTATTTGAAATAAAACAATAGATAAGAATTGCAAACCAAACAATAGTTTTACTTAGTGAGAAATTCAATCTATAATTTATTTCATGAATGTATTAAATTATTTGACTGAAGAAGAATAGCAAGATTATTAGCACAGACTTACTCTTTATTTTTCACTAAAAGCCTTCGAATGAAATCTTTGCCTTCATCAGATACATTTGCAAATGCCTCTTCATCGAAATCCCAGTCACAAGCTTTAACATTTTTCAGTGTTTCAATGTCATTATCTCCAGCAAAAGGTGATAGTCCACTTAGGCTGTAACAATAAATGACCCAGATCATTATTAGTCTAAGGCTGGAAAGAAACAGTCAGAATGTAGATTGATATTTTGCAAGTATAAGATTGATCAGTTTTAACATTACTTACAGAACATATGCGAGTACACCAACTGCCCACATGTCAGTGTAAAATCCTACTGGTTCTCTTTCTACAATTTCTGGTGCTGCAAATTCTGCTGTTCCTGTTGATATTTTGACTACTTCATTAGGATCCAGCTTTGTTGCCAATCCAAAGTCTATGAGTTTAACATTTGTGCTGTTCCTTGTCTGGCACATAATATTTTCTGGCTTTATATCTGGAAACAGTGAGACTCAAAATGTATAATCATGAATCACAAGAACAGTAAAATGACAGCTTTCACAACATCAATCATTCTGTAAAATTCACAATGAAACCGATATAAGAAAAATATCCAAATGCTGAACTATCAGTAATTGTTTTATATATTACATATTATTGTTGATTTCATTGCTCTGTCCATTACATGAGAGAAACATAAAGTAGAGCATTTGTTTATAATTGTTATCATTATTGTTGTTGTGTCAGCTTACCTAGATGAATTATATTCTTCTCATGCATATGTTTGACACCTTCACATATCTGCCGCATGTAGTTGATGACCTCAGCTTCAGACATTGAGTAACCCTCAGCAGTGATTCGTTCAAACAGCTCTCCACCAGACAAACTGTTTGCAGGAAAAGATTATTCAATTACAAAATAAACGTTTTATCATTTGTCATTAGTAGATGACTGACAGCAGGAACTGTTTTGACAATATAAATAAAACCATAAGCATAAGGATCCAATAGTCATTTGAATTTGTACAACAGCTCCTTCAAAACTTATTCTGCAGTTCCATGTTTATACATATCTGGGGAAAGTTTTAATTAAAAAACCTAATAGTTGATATTAATATGTTTGGTTACTGAGGAAATCTCTAGAATTTTATTTGATTTATTAGAAGTATATGACCACTGACACTTACAACTCAAATATTAACACCATTTCATCATCATCTTCAAATGCATCATGTAAATTGATGAGTTTAGGATGATGCAGCTGATTCATAATATCAATTTCCTTTTTAATCAGTTCCTTCTCCATAGCATGGGACACTGGAATGAATTTTGCTGCAAATATGTTGCCAGTCTTCCTTTCACGGCAGCGATGCACAACACCAAATGCTCCTGTGCCAATTTCTTCCAAAATGTCATAATAATCATAGACACTAGTTGTTTTAATTTCCACTGGTTGTGGCACATATTTAGAGTAGATATCGAAGACTGTAACAGAGGTAACATTTCATCACATGTATGACACGTCAAATTACTAATAATGTAGCCTTTTTTCTTATATATTCTATGGATGAGTTTTGATGTCATTTACATCATGATTAAGTATACATGAGATGATCATTATGTGAGAAGCTACATTACAATACTTTAAATTTTAAACAAATATCTGCTATTCTAGTAGAATTTGTGTTACCTCATAGTTCTTAAAAATATTTGGGAATTTATGAAAGATGTAATCTACAAACATACTACAGAAATTTCATAAAATATTACAAAAAGAAGTATCCATAACTGCCATTCAGCAAAACATACCATACTGGTCATAGTCGGACACTTTTCCATCAGCTTGTCCTCTGATCTTCTTACCAGTGGCATCAACTGCAAGATAAATTAAGAGTATGGAAGTGAAAACTTAAATATAATTTTAGTTTAATATGGAAGAACTCCATCAGAGTTTTACTTAAATACTAGCAAATATGACACAATAGAATGGTTTTTGTAAAGAATTTTGAGATTTTGATAGTGATGACGTGATAAATACTTGCCAAGAGTCACGTTAATAATAGTAGCAGGAGCAGAAGAACACAGAGAACTAATTCACATTAAGCTATTGTACCTTCATATTTTTTCTTCCTAACAATCTTCTTTCCAGTGTCTTTCATTTTTATGAGGGTTGATGTTGAGCTTGGATCACTTCTTCCATAAATATTTTCAGCATACACTCTGAACTCATACTCATGACCAGGGCTAAGACCCGTAACTGCCATCGTAGTGAACCTGGTGTTTCCAACACGTATCCAGCTGGACATGGGATGTTCACGCTTCTCTACCAAGTAGTTCGTAATACCGCTGCCACCATCCCATGATGGAGGTTGCCATGAGAGAGCAAGGGAGTCATGTCCAATGTTCTCTGCATTGACGAACCTAGGTGGATCTGGTCGATCTGAAATATTGTACATAATATGATTAATTAATTATATGATACTTAATAAAGACCTGCAGACACAGTGAAGTCCAATTACAGCTCATTTGCAAGTATGTATTCTGGGTTCAAACAAAAATGTTCCAAGTAGTGGGCAATGTTACCAAAGTTTTCACAAATCCAAATTAATATGACAGTTTGAAACTAAATAACCAAAATCATGTGACATTCCAAATTCTTGAACAAATCATGAGTTTAAAAAGCAGACTAGAAAATTTATGTGGACACATTTTGAAAAATAAATAAATAAAATAAAATAAATTTATTGCAATCTTCATAAATACAATACTTGACATATAAATAAAGCAGTCTGGTAATTTTAATGATGGTACCATGGAACAAGTGACAGGGATATGAAGAAAAACCATTTTAGTTGTTTCATATATCCTTCTTCCTAAAGGCAATATCCTGCAGTAAAACTATTACAGGTGCATATTATTCATCGTTATTGTACTGTTTGAAAACTGAACTGCAAAAAAAAACGCATGCGACTGGACCGCAAAAAAGTCCTTTTCCATCACGACAATGCACCAACAGAAACCTCAGCAGTTGTGGTCCAAAAATTAATGGAAATAGGATTCCAATTCGTTTCACATCCCCCCTATTCTCCAGACTTGTCTCCCTCAGACTACTATTTGTTCCCCAATTTGAAGAAATGGCTGGCAGGACAAAGATTTTATTCAAACGAGGAGGTGATTGCAGCAACTAATAGCTATTTTGCAGACTTGTACAATTCCTATTATTCAGAAGGGCTCAACAAATTAGAACAGCAGTGGATGAAGTGTATAAGTCTAAAAGAAGACTATGTCGAAAAATAAAAAAAAGGTTTACCCCAAACATGTAAGTAGTTTCTATTTTTGCACAGACTGTAGAAGCAACTTTGAATATTCTTCAAGCCACATATACTTAAGAAGCACAATTTCAATTTCTAATGTTTGCTAATAAATGTGATACTAGATAGACATAATTTGGAACAGATATTTTCTATCTCCTGTTCTACATTACTGTAAGAGTAAGAAAACTGTTAAACAATGGTGTGTTACTTTTTAAGACAAATGCAAGTTTTTGCTTACCACTAATCTGAATTTTGATTATTGCTGAATCCATTCCCAAGTCATTTTCTGCAACAATGCGATATGGGCCACTGTCGAGTTTGCTACCATCACGAATAGTTAGCACAGCATGCCTTTCCTAGAAAAAACAGTACACAGCCAATTAACACACAATAGGTCACAAATCTATCAAATCATCACAATTTTTTACCCTAACTGAAAATGTAGCTATATATTTCTAAATTTATGCAGTTGCTGCGAATATTTTCCTTGGATATATGCTGTACTTACAGTCAAATTATATGAATATAAAGTACGATAACAAAAGTTAATCATGCTTCATAAAATACCACACATCCAAAGATGAGACAAATACTGAGATGAGATGTTCACTTCACACCATGAGTACTACTTACTAGTGCCTTATTTATTATAATGTCTGTCTACTTGAAATATAGGATGATATACAACAATGAAGTATATGGAAGACTTACGTAGTCAGAACAGAAATGGGATAAATTGTCAGCAACTAAATGCTTCCATCACGAACTATTTAATCAGATTTATAAATGTCAGTGGCTATAAAGTACAGACCTCATAGTTAACCACATATGCATAACAGTTTTGCAGAACTATTATTTTTATTGATAATCATTATAATTAAGAAAAAATGTGTAAGGAATAATTACAAGTATATTCAGAATTGAAACAAAAGATTACCTTAACTTCTAGGGCAAAATGTCCACCAGACTCAATAGTTTCTCCATCCTTGGTCCATGTTATTCTTGGTTTAGGGTGACCAGTGAAAGGTATTTTAATGACCACATTTTCTCCTTTGTCAAAGAATGCTGAATCTCTGAATCGAGGTGGAACATTAAGCTTTGGTGGTGCTGAAGGAAAAGAAAAAAGACAAAATGTTGTCAAAACATATTATGGATGCATGCATTCATACAACAAAGAGACAGTTATACTTCAAAATTAAATAAACCAATTCATGCTTCAGATATCACTTTGAAAAAATTAACAGTTCTTAAAAATATGTCAAAATCTTAACTTCTAGAGAAAAAACGGATTGTCAGACAAGAATGAAACTAGGTACATTTCTACAAAATCTTCACATGTTTGTGCCAAGGTGTCTTCTTATCATTATGGTTACATCTTGGTCATTCTGGAAGAGAAATAACTGGGGGTTTTTATGGGTACTTCAGCAGCTCTTTTTTGTTATTTCATACCTCATACCATTAGGGAGCTACATGTTCGGCAATCAAGTACTACACCAATGCTTTTTCTTCTTGAAAGGAAGTAAAAGACTGATTGTGCATAGAGTACAACTTCAGCAGCACCTGAGCTAGCTCTGCTGCCACAAAACTGAACATGTCAAGCTAGACTGTTACGGAAGAGGATAATCCTTATACAGTACATGCAAAACATTCCATAGATTTGATAGAGAGAAGTTTCTAGGACATTGAATGGAGCCAGAGATGCTCATTTTGTTTACATACAACACAACAGAATGCCTTAAATGTATGAAATATGAGAATGCTACAGTGTTAATATTACTTATATTATAGGCAAGCACATTAATTTTAAGAGCCCTGTGAAAATACTCTTTAATTCACTCTTAAACTACATTACAATAAAATTAATATGACATCATAAAGGAATTATGTTTGAAAATCATAGCTATGAGGGACAATGAAGGTGAACAAAGCAATAACCAAAAAGACAACATTGCTGTAAAGGAATTAAAATCACACAAATTTAAACAATCATTTCAAAATACGTTGCTGAAGAATAGTGAAAGGTTATGAGGAAAGAAGAACTAACTAAACATTTACATGAAAATGATGATGAAGATGACTCAATACTATCAAAAATGGTATAGACAGATATGACACATTCAGAGTAATTTAAATCTATGAACAATATTACAAATGAAATATAAGTGATTATCCTGTATGTACATTCTATGATAGCAGTGAGACTTTTTATTGAATGGGCTCTAAATTTCTACACTGCAAGCTAAAATGTTATGGCAACAACAGAATCCCTCTGGCATGGATGTGTGTTATTCCTAAAAAAAGGCTGAGGTTTGATTAATATACTGCATCACTGATATTAAACTAATACCAAAATGGGGAAAGACTAAGCATGATATCTTACAGTGTTTAATACTGGGCTCACTCCTATACATAAACTACACAAATAACATTCCAGTGACTCTAAATTTTTAAAAGCTGTCATGTTTTGTAATGAAATAAACATACAAATCTAGCGCTTAAACTATATCATTCCTGGAAAAGTTTGTAACTGGTTCACAGCAAACATCTTTAAGTCCCAATCTCACAAAAACTGACATTATGCAATAAAAAAAGAACGTTAGACCAGAAATAGACATTAATTTCCATATATTAAATGAAACACTGTGTGTTAAATTCTTGGGCTCCAGCTGGATACCAAACTATAATGTATGTGACAAGTTAAAACTCATAAGTCCTGAAATTGAAAATCCTAACAATTCATAGTAAAACCAAAACAATTTTTAGTAGCCACTGCTTCCACAGGTAGCGTTATGATAAGTGACTTGGTCATGTAAATATGAAACAAGCAGTACAAGAAGACAAAGAGCAGGTGTTAATTGCAACTGCAGTTAGAGTTTATTGCTAATATAAGGTAGATAGTTTGTTTTTAACACTGCTTCTCTTTCTTTACTGTATACCCCTGAAGATTCTCCTTCATAATGGGATTTACAGTACACAATGAATGAATTAACACATCGGCAAAATGTATGAGATGCCACCTATCGACATCATGAAACTAAAGAAATAATACATACATTCCTATGAAAATTATTGGAGAATTAGAGTGACATCTCATGCACTTGATGTGGTATCTACAAACACAAAGGGAGAGAAAGATTTTGTTGATGAAAAGAAAAACAGTTAATTCTTCATGCTGATAGGTTAGTAATACTTCAGATTGTTGTCTTACTCATAATGAAGAGTTCTGCACGGGTAGACTTCACTCCTCCTTTGTTCACAGCTCTACATACATATTCATCAGCATCCTCCCCAAAAATGTCATTAATTATCAGTGAATAGCTGTCACCTTCAGTTAGCATATGATATTTCATACTTTGTGAAAGCTCTCTTGCACCCTTATACCTAAATGACAAACATTTTTTTCATCTCAATTAGTATCAGATACAGATAATTTATCTATGTGGCACTATTAATTCTATGTCAAAGACATTTTGTTTCAGATAATGAATAATATGGTACAAACCATGTAATAACTGGTCTTGGTGACCCAGTGATGGTGCATTTGAATTCTGCATTTCGATTCTGTACTGCACTCACATTCCTCAACGGCTTCACAATTTCTGGTGGCTGAGCAGCTATAACAAATTCAATTCATATAATTGCACTGTACATAATGCAAGTAACAACCCTAATGAATGAAAACTATGCAATGTCTTACCATGTGGATCTTTTATTTTCACAGATGTAGATGCTGTAGAGGGTGGACTTATGCCCGCAACATTTTGTGCAAATACTCTGAACTCATACTGACGGCCTTCAATAAGATTGGAAATGTTAATTGTGGTTGCCACACAAAGAGTAGCACTTACTCTTTGCCATGCTTCACTGCCAACCTCACGTTTATCTATCCAGTAACCCTGGATTCGAGAACCACCATCTGATTCTGGTTTCTCCCATGACAAATTGACAAAGTCTCCACCAACCTCCTTTACAACTGGTACGCCAGGTGCAGAAGGTGGATCTTTATGTCGGAACAGAGACAGATAATAAGCAAATGAAATGCATAAACATATATTTATATACAACCAGTGCATTTTAACAATAGAAATAGCTAGCCTATTACAGGAAATAGTAACGAAGTACACAGAGCTATGAAAAAATTATTCCTTGTACCTACAGCACATAAAATGCAAAGTTGATGAGAAGTAATTTGTGGTACTCACCAAATGGAGCCTTTGCTTTGACTGGATTAGTGCCTTCAAGAGGTGGGCCCATGCCGTTATCATTGGCTGCCATAACTCTAAACAGATACTCCTGACCTTCAGTAAGTCCTTGGACAGTGAAAACTGTATCTTTGCAGAAGCTAGATACAATGATCCAGTGGGACAATGATATGTCTCGCCTCTCCACCACATAATGGGTGATGCGAAGACCACCATCATATGTTGGAGGCTTCCAACTGAGTGTGCAAGTATGCTTAGTTATATCAGACACATCCAGAGGACCAATTGGTGGACCTGGCAACCCTATAAGATTACAAAAATTATTAGTTAAAAACTGTAAATGAAAACTTAGTGTGCTTGCTTAAATACACTGTAGATTGTGCAAATGCAGGTTAAATATACTACCTGAAATGCTACTGCAAAGTTTTCAACAAATATATTAAAATTACATCAGAACATTACTTTACCTGTTATATAAACAGTAAATGAAGCAGACACACTTCCACTATCATTTTTCACATTTAGTGTGTAAGTTCCAGCATCTGACTTCACTATTTCTTTGATAAATATTATGAGGTATTCATCGAATACAGTGTACTTTATGTGAGTTGTTTCATCAATCTTTCTGCCATCTTTGGTCAGAGTTACTTCCATAGGCTGATCACCAGAGTAATAGATTTTGATCTTTGTATTATCACCCTCTGGCAAATACAAGTCACCTGGCATCCTATCAATTCTTGGTGGTGCTGAAAGATAATGGAATTATGAGTTTTATTCCTCAACTATTAGCTGATCAGTACATCAAATCTGTAAAACAAATCCACTTAAAACAATCAGCCATTGGAAGAGAATAATACTGCACAAAATATTGCTGACAACAATCATAAATAGAACATTTTTCCTGGCAAAAAACTAAAAATTGAGATAAAAATATATTTAAATTATGCTTTCAGAGACAATACCAAAAATATAATACAATAAATATAAGATATTGGTTGTATTTTTGAAGCTTCTAGCCTTGGAAGTTAGTAATATCTCCCAGGACCCTTTCATTAACATAAACAACTTTTCATAAACATCAACTGACAGCTAGAATATATTTTCTGGTTTATAAATTTTAGAGGCATTTCTTTCCTCCAACAAGATGAATTACTGAAGCAGTAAAGTTGGAACTAGTATAAGGCTATTATCCTGGAAATATCACTTCAGGGCATAGTGTGACTATTAACTTAATTAAATAGGAGATATTATGTTGACAGAAGGGAAAGTACAGCAAGAGTTTCTTGTGGGTGAACATGAAAGCTGGACGAAAAGCTTAATTCCACAATGTAAATGTTGGTGTCGTTCAAAATGATCTTATGGTCTTGTGATTCCATAATTAATAAATTAATTTTCTAAATTCCAATTAATAAAGTTGTTTAACACTTGTACAGTGGCATTTCGACTGAATGTCCCAATTATTAATTTGAAAAATCAATGGTACATGGTAAACTGTGATTAAATATTTTTATTCTTGTTTGATATCATTACAAAAATGTTGTTAGTTTCAGTGATGATTCCTTTAACTACATTAAGCACAACTCTTAAGTACTATGTTGCTGAATGTTAAATAGGTATATATGTAGTGCCTGTTTTTTGGACACCAATTTGATCCTGCAGCCACTATGAATCAAAACACAAAGGAATTATGTGCCAGTGGCCACCGATTTATATCGATGGGACAAGTTGAAAATTTTTGTCGGACTGGGATTCAAACCCCGGTCTCCTGCTTACTAGGTATATGTACTGACCACGATGCCATCTGGACAGTGGTCACTATAACTGCATGGGTCTGATGAGAGGCGCGATAGGGTAGTCTGTGCAGTTGTGGTAAGCACTGTGTACAGATGGTGTAGTGGTCAGCACATCTGTCTAGTATGCAGGAGATCAAGGTTCGAATCCTGGTCCAGCACAAATTTTCAACTTGCACCGTTGATATAAACCAATGCCCACTGGCAGTTAACATCTTTAATTCCTTTGTGTCTTACAGCTAACTGACTTCAAGAGATAAACCTCAACTATCTATTGGACTGCTCCCTTTGACATAATGTTGCCCATTACAGTATAGCAACTTGGTAAGAAATAACACATATGTTTGTACTAAGGTGTGAGTGTGTGTGTGTGTGTGTGTGTGTGTGTGTGTGTGTGTGTGTGAGACTGCTCCATTTGGTTCTACACATTACAGCAAGGTAAGCAACAATGGACTCATAGCATAGCTCTCTCTTTTATGCTCATTTGATGTATTACCAAAGAAACTGTACCACATAACTGACACTTGGATGATTTGCTGTGTAAATGCAAAATTGCACACAGCAACTGCAAATTGTTACTGCTTGTTATGTATTTCCCTGTGTTGGAAAGCAATTTTGAGACAAGATTTCAGTTGATGAAAATATTCAGTGTTTCAGAAGACAATTTCTACACTAAGAAAGAATTAGTAATAGCAGTTGTGCTATCAAATATACCAATCGATCAAAATCTCAAAAATTGGAAATGTCTGTTATTTAGTTTTGTTAATTCAGTCATGATATAGCCTTTTCACACTTTATGAAGATGCAAACAGCTCTGACAGTTATTTTATATAGCCCACATACATATGTAAAAAAGTCTGCACTTGTTAAGCAGTAAGAATACGTACATCTATTTTTGCTGGTGTAAGTAGGCTTACTATATTACTATGATAGGTAACAATGCACTTCACTGTACTCAGTACTTTTGTTCTTGTATTTAAGTGTTTGAAAATAACAGTTTGAATGCTCATGGCAAAAATACTCAAAGAAAAGGCCACAAGAAATACTTTGGCAAAATGAGTTATGTTTTATGGATGTGTGACTACCTTAACATACACTATTTGACTTTCCTGCAACTTTTAAATATTGAAATAAGAAAAATGATGGTTTTATTTGCTAAAAGGAAGATGTTCAGTTATCATTTTGCATCAGCCTACATATAAATATTATCAATAATTAAGCAGCAAGTGAGCAACTATTTTGAAATTCATGACAAATTATGCTGTTAACCTAACATAACTGCTTGAGATCTCCAATTACAAGAACAAAATCAAATAAATATGTATCATGTCAGAAAAATATCAAGTAAAATGCAAGTGGTGCTGTCCACATTTACAATCAATTGTTCATACATTTATGAAAAGCCTGAAGCAATTTCATAATTTTAACTGACAATATTAAATATATGTATATGATACGATGAAAATCTACATTTTAATCATGTATGTGATATATACTATATTGGGATCAGCTGTAATTAACAAGAGAACCTGATTATGACACAGTTACAGGTGCTGCTTGTCTACATTACACACTAACAACCAGATAAATCTATGTCACATGGTTCTGTGGAAACAGGAAAAACCTTATCTCTTTTCTTATTCATTATATATGGTACCAGCTCGCAGACCTATAATGGTAATGACTGAGAGGAAATCCATGTGCATTGATACACAAGACAACATTTGGTTGACCTGCTTTAATGGACAGCCCCTTCCAAATGTCACAAGAAGACTGAAAACTGTTTCTAGATGTCCCCAAAAGGATTACTATAATCATAGCTACATGAGGTCACAATTAATCAATGTGCTGTACAGAATGTTATTCCACAGTGTTTGATTTTACTGTTGACTCAGATGGTTTGTGTCAAGCTAACAATGCAAAATTTAAGTATACAACCTACCTGAAAGCAAATACTTGTGGTTTTCTTCTTGTAGTTTTTTTAACAAGCAGATTTTTGTGTATTTGTAAAAAGCCCAGAGGCACTACGGCCTGTTTTGCACTTTAAATTGCAGATTCTCTTATAACTGACAAGATGAGCTTATGCACAGTCCAGAGGGAGGAAAACACATGACTTCATTGGAACTATATCTAGAAGTGTACAATACTGTTCAAATGAATGTTAGTATTGATCACTACAGCCACTCCCTATCCCCACCCCACCAGCTTTTAATCCATTAACTTAGGAATATTGACTAATTTAGAAGCCACATGTACATGAATTGTTAGTGTACTATCAAATGAGTGCCTGTAAATTGAGGCATGTATATTAGCACTACAATAAAAAGATGTGATGTGAAGCTTATTTGTTAATAATTGTTCAACAAATGTATTCTATCCATAAAGATTATTTCATCATTAAGATTTGTTTTTAAGTTATTAAATTACTAAACAGAGAGTTACATTAAGGGATTCAATGAATTGAACTACATATACTTGCAAGTAGTGCTTACCTCCAATCTTTAATCTGGCAGTTGTTGTAACGAAGCCAATAGTATTATTTGCTTCACAGGTGTAGTCACCATCATCAACTTCCCAAACTTCTGAGATAATGAGTCTAAATACACCACCTTTGGACTCCATTCGAAATCTTCCACCAGGCATAATCTCTCGCCCATTACGAAGCCACCTTGCAGATGGAGGTGGCTTGCCAGTTGCTTCACATTCAAGTACAACAGAACTATTAAGTGGTACAGTAGTTGGAAGTAAATGTCGTACAAACTCCGGTTTTTCCCCTCCCTCAACTTCACATATTTTGACTGGTGTTGTACAGGAACTAGGTTCGCTGCGACCTGCAGCATTGACTGCAAATATTCTAAACTCATAGTCTGCCCGTTCTACTAAGTTTAGAACAGTGTAACTACAGTCTGTAACATTGTATTCATTGCAGCGAGCCCATGGAGGTCCACCAACTTCACGGCGCTCAATAATGTAGCCTGTTATTCTGCTACCACCATCAGATATGGGTGGTTCCCAGGTCAGATCGACATAGCTCTTTCCTACTTTCACTACTTTTGGTGTTCCTGGTGGAGAAGGAACATTGAATTTGCCCTTCAGCTGGAAGCGTGATGATGGTGGTGAAGGTTTGCTAAATCCTGCAGCATTCTTTGCCCTGACTCGGAATTCATACTCTCTGCCTTGCAGCAAACTATGGACAGTGTATGTTGTGTCTTTGACTAGATAGTCATTGGCAACTCGCCACTGAGGATCTTCAGCCACATCTCTGTACAAAAAGAACACAGTAAGTATTACAATTTGTAAATAATTTTCAAAGTAAGAGATGTTAATTACTACAACATATTTAAAATAAAGAATTAATATTACAAAACATACAGAAAAAAGTTTCTCACAGGAAACATTATAATTACCTGTACTCAACTTTGTAGCCTTGAATTCTGGAACCTCCATCACTTAATGGCCTGTCCCAGATCAGAGTTATATTTCCACTCTCCCAGTCAGTTACACGTGGCTGTCCTGGTGGGTCTGGTACCGTAAATGCAAACTTTGCTGTGATTGGCTGATCTGTTTCCAGTGGCTCACTGACACCATATTGGTTTTCTGCACGAACTCTGAAGCTGTATTTTCTGTTTGGTTCCAACCCAATGACATCATAGTGACAGCTTCTAACAAAACTGCTTACTTTGGTCCACAACTTAAAAGAAAATAAATTATACATTATTTTTTGACATGGCCATCTATTAAAATGATATTCCTTATACCTTCTCATTACCAATAATACAAGACACTTCAGTATGAAATATAATCAAATGCTCAATATTTTACCAAATAAAAAACTTAAGAAGAAAACACCTACCCATCAAACCTGATGTGAGTATAATCAAAGCTCCTCACAATTATATAACTCAAAATCTAAGGAATGTCCCAGAACAGAAAGTACATCAATTCAGGTCATGGCATAAGAAAGGAAGCAATGGTTGATAGTCTCTCAGAAACACATATCATGTCATTTTTTAACCTCTTAGTCATTATTAATGCTTCTGAGGAGAACATAAAAATGCTACATATCTCAAACATAAATCATAGTATGTCCATAACAACAAAGATATAGTAGTATTATAAGGTGTCACAGAATCTCTCCTCTGGACATTCATAACAAAATCCAGGTGGAGTAGTATCAGAAGTACATCAACCACTGCATAAAACAGTAACATTATCACCAATTGTAAAAGATTTATCTTCATTCTTTTCATGCTATGCCAAGATCATCCAATGATGATGACACTGACTATTAAATATCACGTACAGCTTAGTTTACCTGGAATTTAGAGTTATTTTATCTATCTATTAACAGAGAAACATGTAAAAATTCTTATTATTTGACATTGTCAAAGTTGGAGATAAGCAATCTGTTGTGTTAAAGCTGTGGATCCAGAAAAATTATGAATTATTTTATTTTATTTTTAGTTCTGACTTATCAACAAGCCATCTTCACATCTGTAATACAGAAATTGCAGCTAATAAGTACAAAAGATTAAGCCATTAGTATTAAAGTTCTCTCACATGATAATACCATATCAACATAAACTGATTGGTGTAAAACTCATCATAATTTGTGTAAGCAGCATCATTTGTTATATAAACAATGGAAGAAAGGTGTAAATTATTCTAAAAACATATTTAAATCTTGACAGTCCATACATATTACAAAAATTGGAGAAATTTCAAACAAACTTGGTATACCTACCACTTACTGTCTGGAAAGAATTACTGTGCAGGTAAAAAACACATACCTATCAAAGAGGGGAGGGTGAAAAAGCAGTGCAGCCCACTACCTGGGAAAACCCAAACTTTGGTCATCCAGTATTTGAGAATGGGAGCAACAGTCTTTACACATAATTTCAACCTATACAAAACTTTTTCTCACTACCAATCCCCATAAAATTATGAAAGAAGAAAATTTTATTACTGACGACATTTTCATCAATCATTCAGTAAAACTGCCAAATGAAGCATGACATTTTAATTTATTACTTCTTTACTACTAACTTTGTTTGTGACACACTTTGCAGACAGTAGTCACATACATTGCTGAATCTACTTGCAAAATTATATTATTGTATGACACATAGTTCAGGAGATGTGACATCATAAACAAAGAGACGTGTTAAAAACTGCCACATCATGAAAGACATTTAAATTTATTAATTTGCTGCTACTACCTCTATTCGCAACAGTTTTGGCAGACACTATCCACATCTGCAACTAGATGTATCTACAAAAATATATGACACACGGTTCAGCAGATTTGTTGTCAAATATTGAGATGCATGAAAAATTACCGCATTGTGACTGAACTTTTATATTAACAATTTAAGTTTCTGTACTTCTTAGATGCAATTTTCTACACTTCAAATCTTAAGATGACTTGCAGATATGCCAAAATTAGTAAACAAATAAAATTACATTTTAAATGTTGGATATTAAGAGTTGTTCTGAATCTGCTGGTGTAAAATTTCTACAGCTTATGCTTGATTGAGTTTTGGCTCATAGAGAGTGTAACAGTCCACTGACATAAAGATCATCAGGGTGAAAATTCACCATTTAAGTTATGAACATTACTTACTCCAGAAGCAGGGTCAAGTTTCTCCACTACATAGTTTGTGATAGGAGAGCCACCATCATCTAATGGGGGCTTCCAGCTCAAGGAACAAGTCTCAGGAGTGATGTCAGACACATCTAGTGGTCCCTGAGGTGGCAGTGGTTTATCTGGAAACAGAAATTTATTTTTAATTTGAGTGATTCAGTGGCACTATTGTGATATAGCAAAAAAATTGGAAACAATGAATAATTCCAATAAAGATAACTGAGTTATAGTTGAACAATGGAATCTGCAGGCTGGAATATCAATAGCATTACAAAAATGATAGATCACTACTCACCATAAAGATGACTCATTGAGTTCCAGACAGGCATGGTGAAAAGAATGTTACGTATTATACCTTTTGGCCAAAGCCTTCTTCAGCAGAGAACACACACACATTCACACAAACAAGCACACCTCATGCACACATGACCGCTACCACTGACAGCTCCAAGCCAAACTCTAGTCAGAGGTGCCAATGGTAGTGGCCATGTGTGCATGAGGTGTGCTTGCTTGTGTGAATGTGTGTGTGCATTTTCTTAGCTGAAGAAGGCTTTGGCCAAAAGCTATAATGTGTAACAGTTTTTTGTAATGCCTGTCTGCAACTCAAAAGGTCTCCTTTACAATGAGTAGCAACCTATCCTTTTCCTCATATTGTTGAGTCATAGTTGACTGTGATATTAAAAATACATATTTTGTACTCAGTCATTGTATCATAGATGCAGAAACCTTGCTTTTTCAATTAGTACAGAAAAGAGGACAGAAATTTTATTTACCACTAATCATTTTATATGGTATTTATAAATCACTAAAACCATTAAATGAGCCTGAGTATTAAAAATGTTGCTAAAAATTAAAAAAATACATTACTCCAATGTATACTTTGATTATGCCAGTTGTATAGAAAATACTAAAAAATTAATAAAGGTTCTGATTTTGTTTAAGAAACTGATGTGCAAGACAACAATCATGTAACTGGCTGGGATGAATTTGGTTTATAAGTTGAGCTTCCACAACCGAGTAATAAAAAACACTCCGTTTACTTTATCTTCCATTAACAAACTATTCAACATAGGTTCTGTCATGCTTCAAACTAACTTTTTTTTATATCAGTGACAATGACTATGTGTACAAGTTTTTATTTTTGATAGGGCGTGAGGAGTTGTGCTCTTTTCTGCACAATTAAAAATAAGCTTCACTGAAACATAATAAACTTGTAAAATTTGGATCTTTTAATGCAGAGATCAATTCTTTGATGTGATATATATGATATATTTCTTACTTTATAAGAGGAATATGTTATCATAGTACTTAAAACAAACACCTAGGTTGTTTTTGAATTCTGGTGATTTTATCAGCCAGAAAAAATGAAAAGAATGTAGTTCTTGATATGGAAATAAAGAGTCCTTGCCAAAATACTTCAGAAATGTTATCATAAGTTCACTGCATTTCAGTTTATTTTTAAAACACAATACAATGAAAATGAATTGAGGCATCAATTTTAAATTAAATAAACTGCTGAGTTAGGCAAATTATATTGAGGCTTCTTGAAGCAGAGTCACATAAATTTAATATAGTTAGCAAAATAGAAGCAGTTAAAAAACCACGTGATGGAATATCAGCTGTCAGAAACAAACAGTGCATGAAATTCAATAATTATTACAACTTTTTGCTCAAACTTTACATTTACTATGATCATGATTAGAATGTAATTTTCTACTTGAATAATCTTTCGCAGGTTTACATTTAGATTTGACACAAAAATTTACACACTCAGTAAAATTATAGCACACTGATTTCATGTGTCCAAATATGTACTTAGTTTTGTTTTTATTTCATGCTTTCTGAATATCATGGTTTTTAGGTGTGAACAGACATAAGTTTCAAAATGTTGCTCAGAAATGAAAAAAGCATATGTCAGTTGTACTCACCTACAACCAAAACCTTGCAAGAAGCAGTATCTGAGCCTTCAGTATTCACTAACTGTATAGTGTAAATGCCCATATCACTCCTTCTTGCACATCTATTGTGGAATACTGTCTGGTTGGAGGTAGTTTCAAATTTGATTCTATCTCCTGGAATGACTTCTTCTCCATTAATGGTCCATGTGGGTTTTGGTACCGGATTACCCGTGAAAGGAACTGTTATAGTGAACTCTTCTCCTGCAATGACTGTCATGTCTCTGATGCTAAGATCGCTTGTGATCTTAGGTGAGCCTGTGAATAAGGAAAGAAGTCACACTTAATACGATTCATAACTTACTAAAATATAAGCTGCTAGAGCTACATTTAGAATACAGATGCATAAAACTATATTTTCATCCATTAGAAATTGTTAACTACTCCATTAATCATTTAAAATAAATGATTTCTGGTTACACTGAGATCAGTTTATATGAGGGTCTGTGATAGTAAAATTGTAACATGCCGAAGGGAGAACATCCGTCATTCATTTGTGAGTGTGAAATGTAGAGAGGGTTATATAATTTTTCAGTACTTTTGATTCTGTCTCTCATTTGAAAACTAACTAAATGTACTTCAAAGTTCAAGTGTTCCTTCATTTATTACAGAAATTGCGAGGTAAATATGATGCTGATTGATCAGTTGTGAAAAGTTAAAGCTGACTGCCCCTTTCTGCACTGCTCTTACAATTGAGGTATCTAAGCATAAGATACTAATCAACTCAAAACCTCAACTTGTGATTAGCTGTTCACCATTTCATCCCTATCCCAACTTGTGAGCTTGTGTTGAAGTCAAATTCTCCATTGTATCCATTCTGCTGGGTTTACTAATCACATTGCATTGTGCAAAAGCTTTTGTGGCATTTGGAAGGAACAGAAAGGAACCAGTGGCTTGTTCTATATATGTGGGTTGACTCACTGAGCCATGATCATGTAGCTCAATTCAAACAACAATGGCTCAATTGAAACAACAATATCCTTAAAAAGTTGAACCTCATCAATAAATAAGAGTTACCAACTCCTGTAAGTTCAACTTTCCAGTCTCATTTTATTGATGTGTTGAGACTACTGATCATTTTCTGCATTTATAAAGTGGATTTCTACAGACTCAAACATCCCTTCTGAGAACCATTTCCATAGTTCATTATAAACTACAACATGCTCATTTCAAGTGTTGTTGCTCTCTCAGTAATGTCATTAAGCTTTTAAGAACAGTAACTATTAGGATTAAGGTTGGGTACCTTTCAATCCTCATTGCTGCTTTTAATTGCTTTGCAAATACTGTCTTAAGACACAATAATAGTTGCAGTCCAAAGGGGCAATGAAATTATTTCAAACTTCCTGAAAGATCAAAACTGTGTGCCACACCGGGACTTGACCACAAGACCTTAGCCTTTCGCAGGCATGTGCTCTACCAACTGAGCCACCTGAGCATGACTTACAACCCATCCTCACAGCTTTACTTCTGCCAGTACCTCGTCTCCTACCTTCCAAAGCTGTGAGGATGGGTCATGAGTCATGCTCAGGTACTTCAGCTGCTAGAGCACTTGCCTGGGGAAGGTTAAGGTCCTCAATTTGAGTCACAGTCCAGCAGACAGTCTTAATCTGTCAGGAAGTTTCATATCAGCACACACTCTGCTGTAGAATGAAAATTTCATTCTGGAAATTATTTCAATGTTGGTATGTAGGTGCAACTATAGAAGACATTCTACCAATTTAGTTATCCTGCCTGAGGACACATTGTATTCATGCAGCACTGCATCATCAGCTTCAGAGGCATAGCAGGTTTCAGTGAAGTTTGCACACAAAATATATGGGGCTCATATTGAAAAGAGAGAAAGAGAGAGAGAGAGAGAGAGAGAGAGAGAGAGAGAGAGAGAGAGAGAGAGAGAGAGAGAGAGAGAGAGAGAGCTTTCCACATCAGTTAACTCTGAAGAAGGATGTCATCTGAAAGCTTAGCAACATTTTTCAGTCTTGTTTATGTGCCTGCTGACTGGTCAATGCTACAACTGTATGATGAGATGTTACCTTTAGTCATTTCAGTATTTTAGTTGCACCCAGAACTTTCCATTATCATATTTATAAAATGCTTTATACTGAGATTACCTGAATCCGATTATTTTGAAGCATTACACAATATGAGTGCCATGCAGATGTGGTCACTGTGTAAAACTGGAAGCAGATTATCAAATTAGGTCTGCACCATTGATAAAGACCACCTCTGTTGACAAATACTTAGCATAGCTGCCCTTAGAATGAAATAGCCTATGTTTGATCTCCCATGCCACCTCAGATTTTTCTGAGGTAGGAAAATCTGGAATGGGGTCAGTTCAGCTTCATAAGGTCAAATGAAGAACTGCTTCAATAAAGAAGCAACATCATTATCAGGATTCATCTACTATCAACAATGGCTGGAGGTATTAGTGACATGCTGATCACATGTCTCATGATCATAGACCACTCCTCATATTGCCTTGTGTGTAGCAGTTGGCCACTTGGAACAGTTTTTGAGTGGTGTTTATGTTTACGTTTTTCCATTGACAATAATGGTTTGGTAGGTCCAGACAGACCATAGACAAAAAAGATTGGAGTAATGTCATATTGACTTTAAGTAGGTAAGACGGCAGCTTGCATAGACACATGTTGTGTTCAGGTGGGGGAAAAAAAACCTGCTAAAAAGCACAGTCTGCACGAATTGTAGTGTTCAAATCAGAAAGTTAAATGATGGTATAAGTAGTCCTCAACTAACAATTAACATTACAATGAAAGAGATGAAGAAACTTATATCAGAAAAGTGTGAGCCATCACAAAAATCACATATACTTTTCCATTTGGAAAATGTAGAATAGTGGATATAGGTAAAATGAAAAAATGCCTACATACCAGACATGGGATGCATCTCTGTTTCAAAGGGAAGAAACTTTTATGTGAGAAAATAAGCAAAATTATCACAGAGAAAGACGACTTAAACAAAATTATCAAACACAAAGGTGATAGGTATGCTTTTTTAGAGTAAAATGTAAAAATTTAATCCTTACAAACCAGAATGTTAAGTATATAATGAATAAAATAGAGCACTTGGACATGTACCTAAGTGTATCAGAACCACATTTCTTCATAGAGAGAGAAGTAGGTTGCAAGGAAGAGGAAGCATATGGATACAGGCTAAGAAATTATGAACTTATAAACTTGTATTGTAGAAGGACACATAAAGATGGAGGGATTGGCATTTATAGCAGAAATGATATAGCATGTGAAAAAATCAAATGGATTGATGATATGAGTAAAGAAATGATACTTGAGGTTTCAGCAATAAATTTAAAACTAGGGAAAAACAGTATGATTATAGCAGGCTCTGTATAGGTCACTTGGAAGCAGTATTGAACAATTTTTGAACTGTCTGAAGGACCTGCTGAAGAAGCCATCAGCGTATGAAAAACATGTGCTGTTTGTTGGAGACATCAACATAGACTCTTTAAATAATAGCAATGATTATTTATGTTATGTTGACTTAGTTCAGTGCTATAACTATTATAATATAACCTCAGAACCTACAAGAATTACTGTAGAAACACAAACATGCATTGACCACATTCTCACAAATATAACAAAGGAGAACATCAACATAACCACCATAGAAAATGACTTATCTGACTACAGAGCCCTTGCTATGGAAGTTGATGTAGGAAGTGTAGATATAACTACAAGTGATACTGTTATGTATAAAAGAAAATTTAATTATAATAAACTTAAGAGGGCATTGGGCAATGAAATATGGGAACCAGTTTACAATGCAACAAATGTGAATGATAAATGGGAAAATTTCAATAAACTATTCAATAAAACTTTAAATGAAATATGTCCTTTAGCAAACAAGGCTATTAATAATAAAGCTGAGAATTTCCCTAGATAAATCATTGAACTGAGAGAGAACATGAAAGACTGTTACATACTCTTTAGAGATACTAAATTACACTACTATTTAACAAAATACAAACTGATCAGAAAAAATACAGAGATTCTTTGACCTACCTTAAAACTCAGGAATAGGTCTATCAAATAAGCAACAAACCTGTGTTAGTAAAATAGCCGGGAAAATAATGTATACAGAAGAAGAAGAAGAAGAAGAAGAAGAAGAAGAAGAAGAAAGTATAAAGAAGAAGAATCTCATGAACACACCAGCATAACATTAAAACGACAACATAACAAATGACCCAAAATAAGTGTGTGAGAAATTCATACATATGTTTCATACAATTGGCACAAGTGAAACATGACTGGGCACTCAATTTAAATACTACAACACCTAGCCAATATTTTTTCATCCAATGCATTACTGAGAGGGACCAGCTAGCAATCATTTCAAAACTTCTAGCTAAAATGTCTTGTGGCTGGGATGACATTTCACCTAAACTGCTAAAGGAATGCACCTAACTGCTAAAGGAAAGCAGGAAAGTGAAGCCTCTGACATATTTAATAAATATCTCCCTCTGCCATGGAGAATTCCCTGGTTTTTTCCCTTAAAAAAATCACTGAAATCCTACTGGTATATAAGAAAGGAATAAAACCTGATGTAAGAAACTGTAGGCCAATATCATTAACTTCAGAGCTTGGGACATTATTAGTGAAAGTAACATTACATCAAATTGAGTCTCCTGGTTCCGATTCCGTATAGACTGGAGAAGTAGACCCATCCACTACATTGGAATCCGGACGTTTTATTCTATGACATGCTGCCTTTTAGTGGTGTTTTGTTCTGACGGACAACAAACGTTGGATAAAAAGGTTCCAAGCTTTTTTGCTCTAATGTTTTAGTTGTATGCTCACCTGAAGATATGGTTTTTAGTGCTACAAAACCAGTAGTGATCCAATAATAAAGGAATAAATACGGTTGAATTGGTTATTAGTACCTAAGATGACTACTCATAGCTGTGGTTGCTCTGCCTATAAGGCTGTCTGCAGTAATTTATAAAAGGAATGAACAGATAGTAACAACCAAATCAACCCACAAGGTACTTTAATGTGGTGTGCCCCAAGGAAGTATATTGGGGCCTTTTCTGTTTCTTGTGTATGTTAATGATTTAATTGAATCCCAAAACTGCAAGGTTGTAAGCTATGCTAACAACACACATTTTGTTAGCTTGGGCCATGATATGCAAACTACTACAAACAGTGGTGAAATCAATTATAATTTTCTGTCAAGTTATCTTACTGCAAATAAGCTACTCGTAAATAAATAGAAGGCAATGACAATGCAATTTATGCTTATCTACAGTCAGAAATAAACAGAACTCTATCTACACCTCTATTGGCTCTTAGCTACAAAAACAAACACAATGTTTTGGGCATAATTGTTGATGGAACACCTGTCATGGAAAGAACGTGTAGACCATATTTGTAAGAAAATCAGTAGGTACGTGTATCTACTGAAAAGGGTCTCAGCCTTCCTGGACCATGATAGCTTGAGACAAACACAAGACAACCTTGTAGAGAAATCTTCAGAAAATATAAAATACTAACCATCTACTTTATGTACATGCTGCAAGCAATAATGTTTGTGAAACAAGATCCAAAGTATAATGTAACACACAGTAGTGTAAACAGGTGCAATACATGGGGAAGGGAAAATTATCGCACAATTGCAAGTAAAAGAAAAAGGCTGCAGACCATAGTCCACATATGATAGGAACCATCCTTTGTAACAGACATCCATCTGACTTCAAGACAGATAATTTCAACACTTTAAAGAATAAACTTAAGCTTTTATTAATAGAGAAAAGCTGTTACTGAGCAGAAGATTTCAAGTTCTAATTTCCCTTTGTAAAACAGTGTATATAGCATAAGTTTGCTTTTGCACCAAAAAATGGTAATTTCTGATCTTCACTGTCTATATCAATGTGTGCTCTTGTGTATGTTAACTAAACATTTGTACATGTGAACTAAAATTTATGCCAATGTCTGAAAACCGATTGTTATATAGACAGCAAACAAAAATATAAACAAAGAGAGGTTTCATAGAATTTAGACATCCACAAAGCAGTGGATTTTATAGTGATGGCTGTTGCAGTATATTGCAGACATTTGGGTGATGAGGTACTACACTTCAAATAAACTTCATTTTGGCTTCTATGTATTGCTTTCAATGTCAACAAAAATTGGAATGGTCACATAAGGAAGTCACTTGGCCAGTGACAGGTAACATGGTTTTCAGTCACACACTTTTTATTAAAGTTCAAAGGATTAGTGCAATATCAGTGAGTAAACTACTTAAAATCCCTGGTATTTGTTTAGGGCATCTGAAAAATATATAAAATTGATTGCAATCCTGTGTCTTATTTTCCTTGATATTAATACTTAGGTTCATGATATAGGAAGACAAGGCATGCCCTCGAGCAGCTGATAGCCGCAGACACCTTAGTGTTGTCCACAGCATTACTCTCTCTCTCTAACAAAAACGGTAGATTCAAATTAGAGATATGTAACTGAATGTACCTCCATCATGCAATAATTCAGAAATGTATATAATGATTCAAGATACACTGGATGGATTATCACAGATTGTCATCAGATACTGCAAGAGACCATGTCACTTTGCTAGAAAAATAGAGAAGGTAACACAGCTAACAAAGATTATAAATTTGTTGATGAGTTGTATTAATATTATGTACTACTCACCCAAAGTATAAATAATTTAAATAATTCATAGCATCTATCTTCTTTAGTATTAAAGTACACATTCAATTATTTACTTTATAATTTTAGAGATAATGTTTTAGGAACTCAGTGACTGATAGCAAAACACTAACAAAACTTTGTCAAGTTGTTTCTTTTCTGGAGCCAACTAGTGAACAGTATGGTGCATTATAGCCTCTACCTGCACTGTCACCACACTAACATTCTCATCTCAAGTTGAAGTAACTGAAACCTGGTTGCAAAAAAAAAAACATAATAAAAAGTTACTGGGTCTTGTGTCAAATTTAGTCTTTGTTTTTACACATACCGAATCCACTCATTAGTCTCACGGAATCTGAACTGAAAATCTGTAATTCAGAAATGAAAATACTGTAATAAATGATGGTACATTTTTTAAATACAATATCTGTACAGATGGTAATATGAAATTTATACTCAATGGCATACGTTAACAGTCTTGTTAGTCGCATTCATGATGCAGAAGGAAAAAATTAGAGATATGAAAAGGACAAAGAAGGGTAAAAAAAAAGACTCAGTCATCCATCTAGCAGCTATAAACTGAATATCATACATATCTTCTGCTGGATAAGAACATAAAATATGTTGCAACAGGGGTATCAGTTACCTAACAGACCACTATTTTGGTAATGTATCTTAAATACTGTGATTATTTTCAATACAATCAGATAAAAGGGAAGGGGGTTGGAAACAAAACTCACTTGGAGGTGGCCTGCAACAAATAGCATCAGAGGCTGAACTCCATGGACCTTGTCCAGCAGCATTTACTGCTGCCACTCGGAACTCATATTCATGATTTTCAATCAGACTGCCCACTCTGAAACAAGATAAAGTAATGGTAGAGTTACAATAATACACAAAACTTAGGAAACTTTCTTTGTCTGTGATTGATTGTAATGTGTATGCAATCAGTAATCAGTATTAGAAGTTATTATGCTTCCATAACCATAAATATTTTCCAGTGTTACATATCAACATAATTACTTAGTTGTGAATCAAAACAGGGGGTATCATACATCAGTTGATGTAGTTTGGTACCTTTTTTGTGCATGGCAGTCAGAATATTCTGAGTCATACAAAATATTTCAAAAAAAAAAAACTATTAACTGATGAAGGAATTTGACACCCAATTTTTCCACTTAAGACTGGAAGGCAAATTAATGGTAATTTGTTCTTTACAAGGCTCAGATACACAATGAATAAACACTTGTGACCATGTGAGTGCACTAGATGCAGACAGAAGAGGTACATGGATTCCTCACCATAGAGTGGAAAGAAGCAGGAGGATTGGGGGGGAGGGGGGTATGGGGGGAGGGAGGAACAACTGGCAGTAGTTTTTAGATGTGCTCCCTAAATAACATTTCCACACATGTAATCAAATTCTGCACTTACACCACAAACAATAATCAAGTATGCATGGAACTGAAATGGTCAGTGCAGCAATAGAGGGGTGTGGGGATTATAATTATATGTAACAACAAACTTACAGTAATATGTAAGCATGATAATATGTTGTTTCTAGATCTTATGGCAAAAGAGCCTGGAGAAAAGTAGTGCCATGTTACATTAAAACAATATCTGGGGATAAATTGATGCTCGTATAATAGTAATGCAAATTTCCCTATGAATACATAAATATACACTGATGGAAAAAACAGCAACACCAAAAAATAATTAATGTAGAGTAATGAATTTTGAGAATGCATTTATCTAGGTAACATATACAAGTGATTAACATTGCAAGATCACAAGTTAATGTAAGTGTGACCTAAGGCATTGCAAATGTGAAATGCTGGTACATTAATAACCAGTGTAACCACCATAATGTTGAATGCAAACCTGCATGCACTGTGGTGTACAGTTGCCAGATGGCAGTTTGTGGGATTGAGTTCCATGCCTATTGCACTTGGTCAGCCAATACAGGGATGGTTAATACTGTTTCTGGATGCTGCTGGAGTTGTCGTCTGATGATGTCCCATATGTGCTTGGCTGGAGACAGATCTGGTGATTGAGCAGGCCAAGGCAACATGTCAACATTCTGCAGAGCATGTTGGGTTACAAAAGTGGTACGTGGGTGAGCATTATCCTGTTGGGAAACAAGCCTTTGGCCCTCAAATGGCCTCCTACTAATCAAAACAAGGCCATTACTGGCACCAAGGCAGAACCAGCTTTCATCAGAAAACACAATAGACCTCCACTCCTGCCCACCACTGAGCTCTCACTTTACACCACTACAATCGCAAACGGCAGTGGTTTGGGATCAGTGGAATGCACACTACAGGGTGCCTGACTTGAAGCTGTCCTTGAAGTAACCGGTTTTTAACAATTCGTTGTGTCACTGTGGGGCCAAACACAATGGATTTCCTTCTCAGTAGTTCCATGTGACTGTCCAGAGTCTGGTCTTCTTGTGACCACCACTGCCAGCAATCATATACAGTGGCTACAACATTCCTGTCAAGTCTTTCTGCAATATTGCAGATGGAACAGTCAGCTTCTCACAGACATATTACATTTCATTCAAACTCAGTGAGGTGTTGATTATGGTGTCTTTTTTGTCATCTTAAAATCAGTCTTGACTAACATGAACTCACCACATTCAATCTCAAAGGCAGCTAACACTCATGACTGTTACAGTGTGTATTTAAAGCACACCTGATTTACATCTTCACACTAGTGCTGCTCTTGCATGACTGGTACAAAATCTGAATAGACATCGTCTTTCAGATGTAGAAACATGCCTACCATCTTTCATCACAAAGTAAATAATATGAATGGGCAAAATCTGACAAATAATATTTTGCTGTATAACATACAAAGTGCTACCATCATAAATGTTCACTGATGATTTCTGCTTGATTTCTGCTATAGTTTAAGCAAATGAAGTACCACTTATAATACATCTGAGTGACATTTAAGCTGCAAAGTAGGCGGGAGTAATTTAAATCAGAGTGAATGTATCAAAAACGGATTTGTGTATTCTTTTGAACAATGCTCAAAGATCTAACAGATGCAGTGCAGCTTAAATAGTGATAGCAAGAATTTTTGATTATACAGGGAACAGATTAAACCTAGAGAAACAATTATAGTTCACCTGACTATAATAAGTTCATGTCATACTGTTCATGAAACCAAATATTAGCCCTGGTAACCGCATAACTTAATAATATTGCGACATATTCATCTAGTTTACTGCACTCTTGAACCTTTTATAATTTCTAATGTCTCATTAATTTTCATGGAAATCCACAACAAAAAATAAGGACATAATGTAGAGACATTACTATGAGCACAATTTTATGTGCATTAATCATTGCTTAGTAGAGAATGAAGGGCAAAACAGTGGACTTTATCACCATGATAGTGCTATTTCAACATCTTACAGCTCTCTCTGTCAAATACAGGTACTGTATACACATACAAAACTATCCACACAAATAGATGGTTTATTTATGTATCTATGTATACACACTTGTAACTTAGATCCTGAATCAGCACATGATTGGCTTTGGTCCACTTGTCTTCATTTATTAACTTCTTTTCTACGATATAGCCAGTTATAGGTGATCCTCCATCATGCCGTGGTTTTGTCCATGCAATTGTAATAGAATCTTCTGATGTTTCAACTCCACGTGGTGCACCAGGTGCTCCAGGAGGATCTACAATAATAAATAAAACAAGTATATGTCAGGAACAAACACTACGAAATTTAAGAGGGATAATGTTTAGGAACAGAAGTGGATATTTAGTCTCTTCAAAAGCACTGTAATGTAATACTGAAATGCTGATTTTTTATCTAACTTTTGATAATGTAATTATCTGAACAGAACAACTGAAAAATGGATGCAATGTTACTTGATCCCTAAGCTAGTTCTGTAATGAAATGTATACTATTTGGGATTGTTGAGACTATAGTAGCACACAAAAAAATTTAGGTTGATATGTAGGTCAATCCTGGATCACTTGTGCTTATGACAGATACTATTTGTTATGTGGAGTAAAATGCTTTTAACAATGAAGCATATCTACATTGAAGGATATAATCCATAAGCCGCCAAATGATGCATGGCGGAGGGTACCTTGTACCACTATAAGTTGTTGCCTTTCCTAGTGCATTCGCAAATGCAGCAAGGAAAATACAATTACCAATTTGCGTCTCTATGAGGCCTGATTTCTATTATCATGCTCTCAATGACCTTATGTGAGATGTATGTGGTGGTAGTAAGGTCACTTCACAGTAGACGTACGTTACAAATGATGGTTCTCTAAATTTTCTCAATAGGGGTTTGCGGAGGGGGAGGGGGGAGGGGGGGGGGGGGGACAAACCTGCCCAACTCTCCCTCCCCCAGGGGTTCTCATTTGAGTCCGCAGAGCATACACTATAAAATTATAAATGAATGTTGCTGAGTGAGTCTTTTGAACAATTCATGGATAAATGAAGGTGGCATTTTAAATGAATGTTGTGTTTTTCCCACTTAAGCTGTATTTGTTGAAACTTAGTCTTTGTTCAATGATCAGGTTCAGTAGATCATGTGAGTATGCTGTCATTTTCGTACTTACACCAACTTGTTCTAGTTAAACACTCAAGTGTTTTTGAAAATAAACACAACACAGCCTTAGTGGAAAAATGTCATCTTCATTTAATAAATTCATGGCTGTGTTGGCCACTATGGAGAAGATGGTCACTGATAAGGTAAGATCAATTTCATTTATTGTCATTGTGGATAATCAGAAACTTTGAAGAATCTACATGTTGTTTCTGTTAATATTACACTACTGGACATTAAAATTGCTATACCACAAAGATGATATGCTACAGACACGAAATTTAACTGACAGGAAGAAGATGCTGTGATATGCAAATGATTAACTTTTCAGAGCATTCACACAAGGTTGTCGCCGGTGGCAACACCTACAACGTGCTGACATGAGGAAAGTTTCTAACCGATTTCTCATACAAAAACAGCAGTTGACCGGTGTTGCCTGGTGAAACATTGTTGTGATGCCTTGTGTAAGGAGAAGAAATGTGTACCATCATGTTTCCGACTTTGATAAAGGTCGGACTGTAGCCTATCGCGATTGTGGTTTATCGTATCGCGACATTGCTGACAGCATTGGTCGAGATCCAGTGCTTGTTAGCAGAATATGGAATCAGTGGGTTCAGGAGGGTAATACGGAATGCCGAGTTGGATTCCAACAGCCTCGTATTACTAGCAGTCGAGATGACAGGCATCTTATCCGCATGGCTGTAACGAATTGTGTAGCCATGTCTCGATCCCTGAGTCAACAGATGGTGACGTTTGCAAGACAACAATCATCTGCACGAACAGTTTGACAACGTTTGCAGCAGCATGGACTATCAGTTCGGAGACCATGGCTGTGGTTACAATTGACGCTGCATCACAGACAGCAGCGCCTGCGATGGTGTACTCAACGATGAACCTGGGTGCACAAATGGCAAAATGTCATTTTTTTGGATGAATCCAGGTTCTGTTTACAGAATCATGATGGTCGCATCCGTGTTTGGCGATATCGTGGTGAACGCACATTGGAAGAGTGTATTTGTGATCGCCATTCTGGCGTATCACCTGACGTGATGGTATGGGGTGCCACTGGTTACATGTCTTGGTCACCTCTTGTTTACATTGATGGCACTTTCAACAGTGGATGTTACATTTCAGATGTGTTACGACCCATGGCTCTACCCTTCATTCGATCCCTGCGAAGCCCTACATTTCAGCAGGATAATGCACGACCGCATGTTGCAGGTCCTGTTCGGGCCTTTCTGGATACAGAAAATGTTCAACTGCTGCCCTGGCCAGCACATTCTCCAGATCTCCCATCAATTGAAAACGTCTGGTCAATGGTGGCCAAGCAGCTGGCTCGTCACAATATGCCAGTAACTACTCTTGAACTGTGGTATCATGTTGAAGCTGCATGGGCAGCTGTACCTGTACACGCCATCCCAGCTCTGTTTGACTCAATGTCCAGGCATATCAAGGCCATTATTACGGTCAGAGGTGGTTCTTCTGGGTACTGATTTCTCAGGATCTATGCACCCAAATTGCGTGAAAATGTAATCACATGTCAGTTCTAGTATAATATATTTGTTGAATGAATACCCGTTTATGATTTGCATTTCTTCTTGGTGTAGCAATTTTAATGGCCAGTAGTGTATATCATCTTGACCCATCTGAGAAGCAGGATACTGTGAGAAGGGAGTGTTTCTGTTTCAGGTCTAGTAGAATAAACCAATATAAGAGGGTCACAAATACCTAATTTGTGGATATTAAAAGGTTTCAGCTTTCTGTTTTTCAATTAGGACTGTTGGGTGATCTGAGGAGTTGGTACTTTTAATCTTGGCATATGAATACAGGAGGATACAATTTATGACTTCAAGAAGCAATAGAGGACATGGTGTAGAATTTTTGGTATTCAAAAACTGAATGTGCTCTAGTCGAACTGACATTCCACCTGCATAATTAAATGTTCTCTCTATTTTCTGTTAATTATATATGACTTAATCTACACTGATATTCTCCTATAGAAACCACAGAATTCTTCTTTGGTTTCTGTGTGTATGGGGTCTAAGGGTGTGGCCATGTACTTTTGTGAGCAAAACACTCAAAAGTTTTAGACCGGTCATAAAAGATAGTGATGGGTGGTAATGAACTGATTATTAATTCAACAATTTGATTTGTGAAGTAGAATATAACTTTATCCATTGACATGGCTTACTGGATATCAAACTAGCATTTGTTAGGAATTTCGTGCCTTCTCAGGTATCCTACAATACTCATACGAATCAATTTGCTAAAGTTTTTAGGAAACTAAAATTGGATACTTTGGAACATTCATTTTGTGTTCCTTCTTGAAGAGTAGGTTTTCAATAGTGTATTTCAATCTTTCTTGAAAAATTCTTGCTGTAATGATTACTTCAATGTATCATGTACCACTTAATAAAAAACCATGACAACAATTCCATATATTTATACAACTACTATCAATTTTCACAAAATTTTTAGCTTTCATGCATTTGATAATTATTTTAGTTTCATGACAGGAGATTTGTTTACTATGGTCAGCTTGCTGAAGAAGATCCATAGATTCAACTCTTGTAGCCAATATTCTCTGCTGCTTCCAAACAACTGACTACTGAAGGCACTTATAAGTGATTCTCAGTTACACATCAAAAGTTGCATACTGTATTAATTCTATGTCAGTCCCATTCTCTACTCTTTTCCCTGTCTTCATTTCTACAGCCTCCCATATTATTTTTGTTTTGCAGGTTGAACTGTCAGTTATAATTTTAATACACAAGCTTTTAAGGATGTTTCTATGAACATGACAGTACAGTCTGTACCATACTGTTACATATATTTCTTGAGAAAACTGTTTTTCCATTGTATGACTCTCTCTCTTTCTTCTACAATACAGTACATCACATTTTAGTATCTAGGATTTAAACTGATCTTCAGTCAGAAAATTATTATTCTTTTTTGGCATTTTTTGGAGAACTGTTTCACACAATGACTCAAAGTGATTAATACACATGTTACATTTCTAATGAACATTTAATTTTCAATATACTGAATAAAAATGAAATGTTGTAAAGAATGAATAGAAAGAAGATTAGGGTTTAATGTCCTATACATGAGGAGATCATTAGAGGAAAGGAAATGGGAAGTCTGTTTCTAAGGCACCAGCTCAGCATTCAGCTTACACAATTTAAGGGAACCATGAAAAACTTATATGTGGATGGACAGATGGGAATTTGACATGTACTCCTACTGAATGTGAGTCTGATGTCTTGATCAATGCTTCATGTTAAGGACCAGCTCGAGACTTTTTCTCCACACAAGCAACATATTATTTGGTGGCCTTCCCTCATGTCATTCTTCGCTACTAATTATGATACACCCTGTATACAAATTTTACACCTTTTGTGCCACTTTCTGCTTGGTACCCCAAGTGGCTGCTTGTGTCTTAAAATGGTACTGTTCCTATCACTCAGCAAATAATTATTGGAGGATGCTATGCATTAATTATTGATTACCCTGGAGGACCTGTACAAGCGTATTGCATAAGTAGATGTAATTATGTCCTTTGTTGAAAGGAGTTGGCTAGTTCAGAAAAATAATTTATGACTTGCCTTAAGAGTTAAGGTGGCACTCTTACCACTGTGTGTGAAGTTGTTAATAAGACTTTTATTATTACTGTCACCCTTATAAGGAAACTGACCACTAAAATTAGGTTACACAATTCTTTTATGTGTTCAGATTCAACACTACTGCTGTTCTCTGTGAGAAAGCTGATACTGAAGGCTCCCATGATGATTACCTCATTGGTTCTAGGATGTAATCATGTTGAACACAAATCCAGTTGTTTAAGGAAATAATTCATTTTTCCTGAAGGATTTCCATATAATCTCATTACTATGGTTTAAAAATCATTTACAATTATTCTTGTTCCACAGATGTTTGGTACTTTATTTTCCTTTCCTTCTACAGTTTTGGTACATGGTATGACAGATAATGTGCCAGGAAAGATAAATAATAGTAACAGGAAGAAGAACAGAAAATGAACCTTAACTATAGTGTAGTGATGTATACAAATTGTTCCACAGCCAAAAACGTTTTCCTTTGGCAAAAGAAAGCCATTTGATGTATGCAAAGTCTTTCATAGCAGAGGAAGTGCCAGTTTCATTGTCTCAAGTGTGTCAACCATGTTACTGACAATCCCAAGAACAGAAACACTATCTGATATACATAACAAATGCCGTGTTAACATACCAAATGGATGTCGTGCTCTGACTGGGTCTTTCGTTACAGCAGGATCCGAAACACCATATTGGTTTTCAGCCATTACACGGAATTCATACTCATGTCCAATAACCAAGTTTCGTAATCTACAGAATGGTGTAGTCACATAACTGCTCACCTGTAGTAAACAGAAATAAAAAATAAATGAATATTAAAAAATATAGTTATTCACCAAAAAATACTTCATTTATTTTTGATAAAGGACTTGTTATAGTGATTTTAAATTATTTAGCCAGTAACATGTGATAGTTTTACAAAATAGCAGATTCTATGAATCTTTAGAATAGTATAGCTGATAGCTTAACTTTTCACCATTAGTTATATTGAAGTTAAAATCAAGTAGATTAAGTGTTACATACTTTTGACCATGTTGGTGACCTCGGTTCTTTCTTCTCTACAATATAATTGGTAATGTCACCACCACCATTATCCTTTGGTGGGTTCCAGTATAAAGTAAGTGCATCTCCTGCGAATTCATCAGCACGGAGATTTTCTGGAGGACCAGGTCGATCTAGCACACGGACATTGACTGTAGCTGTATCATATCCAGATGGGTTCCGTAGCTGAAGCCTATACTGGCCAGTATCTGATCTCTTAGAATTCTTGACAACAATGCTTGCAAAGTCATCAGCCAGCTGTAAAAATGAGTGACTTATGAAACATTGCACAGAGTACCAAGATGTATTCTCATTTATTTGTAAGATGTATTCTTATTTATTTGTAAGCCAGAATTAAACTTACATTAGCACAAATTTCCATTAATTGACACTTATATAACACAATAGTTTATTATGCAGTTAAAAAATGAAAAAAGAGAGATTTTACTAACCTGGTGGAATACTCTAGTATCAGCCTCATCCAGTAAATTATCATTTGCAAACCAAGATGCAGTTGGCTTAGGGAAGGCAACATATGGCACATGGATGGAGAAATCTTCACCAGCACGCACCGTAATATCACGTAATGCTCCCAAATCCATGCATGGTTTATTAGGCTGCTCCTCAATAAGTACATTCTGACTAGGTCTGCTAGGTTCTGATGGCCCTACATCATTGACAGCGATTACACGGAACTGATACTCATCCCCTTCTTTAAGATTTGGTACCTGTTAAAGTATTTGAAAATCTTAATGTTATGTACACTATAAGCACATAAACAGGAAGATATAGAAATCAAAGTTCAAATCATGTTCAGGATAATGAAAGTACTATAATTACAAAGGCATGATGGTGAGAGGTAAGATGAAAGAATAAGAAAGAAGACGTAAATGCGAAACATTGGCTATGGGATGCAAAAGTTCAGAGTTCTGAATGGGGCATTCTTTTCTTTTTAAATTCCCATGAATTACCATTTGTACGATGGTTCATGATCATCCAACTGTCAACAAAGAACACAATAACTTAACTTTTTGGAACGGTTTTTCCACACTGATAAAACTACATTTGAATGTCAAGTGCCCAAATTTTCTGCTAAATTATAATGGAGGTTCTGCCATGTTCATGTACAGCTGACTGTAAACAGAGTTTATGAAATGTCACAGCGACTAAAAATGTGACATATAGGCCAAAATAAAGATGATTTCATCATAACAGTTAAGACAATTTAGTAATTTCATTATATTCATCTCCACACTTCTCTTTAGCTTTCTTCAGTGAGTGTTAAAATTAATGAAATCATGAATGATCATTACCAAATGTCCCTGTTGTGATACCATCACTAAATATAACACATTGTTATCACATATCTAAAATGTAATTTGTGGTTTTGTTGAACTCTCATATTAAACAGAGGTTAAAATTTAAGAGGTATTCTGCCTTGTGCAAGGCACTCTTTTGTAGTTTTGTTTTCACCCATTTGTAGTTTTGTCTTCACCCAGACTTGTTTCAGCACTTTTTGTGCTATCTTCAGAGGTTTTATTTGTTTATTTTCTTTCTGCAAAATTGTTGTATATGCTGGTAGCTTTACATCTACTACACAGTCTACAGATTTTTCAATCTTACCTTAAAGACTGTAACAGGAATAGGTGCTCCACTAGCATCTGACCAGTCCTTATCTCCTTTTGCCTTCTTTTGTACAATGTAGCCCTTAATCTTAGCACCTCCATCACTACGTGGCGGTCTCCAGGATAGAGTTACACTATCTTTAGTTACACGATCTGGTTTGGGAGGTTCAGGGGCATCTGGTTTCACTGTAAAATAATAATAACAATAAGTTACACACACACACACACACACACACACACACACACACACACAGAGAGAGAGAGAGAGAGAGAGAGAGAGAGAGAGAGATAAGATGTCACACTACAAATATCAGAGCAAGGATGTGTGTCTGGAAAATTGATTTGTGAAAAGTATAGTACTTTCGTATGCCTTAATGTTTCACCTGTGAGTCCTATGGTTCAAAGTAGCTTCAAAAACTGCTTGTAATGTCTAATATGGTGATATAATTATCTTAGGACTTCCTCTAAAGCAATACCAAAAATATTTTTATGGTACATTAGAGTGCAAACACATATGCTTAGGAATTTTAAAATGAAAAATTATTAATTGACACAAAATCAGTGAAACAAGTGGAAGTTTATTTTTACAGTTGGTAGGCTTCAAAGACACAAATATGAACTAATTATTGTTATTAATTATTTTATCATACTTACAGATTTCTTTTCAACTTATTTATAATTGTTTAACTGGATAAAAATTCATCCCTTTCTCTACAGTTTATGTGTAAACTTCAATTTTTGTGCATTTCTACTACCATTATATGAAAACATATTCTTTTAAAATCAGCATTTGTTGGTGTAATTTCCAATTAATTGGAAACATTTCAAAATCGCTGCATGTTTATTAAAGAGAAATATAAATAGGTGACATAAATGTCCAAAACTATTACAATGATATGGTCAGTTTAAAAGAAATTTAATGAAATTAAATGACATTTTGAATTTTGTATTAAAGGAATGATGTGAGAAAATGTTGATTACTTACATCTTTGTGCTTGAGCTGTAAGTGGTTCTGTTGGCTTGCTTGGTTTGCCAGGACCAGCTTCATTCAGTGCAACAACTCTAAATTCATACCTATTTCCTTCTCGAAGATCCTGAACAGTGTAACTGGTGTTTGGTGTTGGATAATTGTTTACTTTTATCCATTCACCACCACGTTCACGTTTCTCAACATAGTAACCTGCAGCAATAAAAGAATATAAGAGCATTAACTTATTAGTAACAAGTTGAGAACTACAGACTAATAGCCCTGTTGTAATGCTTTCTCAAAGTGATAGAAACAATAATGAAAAACAGGCTTATGAGCTATCTAAGTAAATTTAACCTCCTCTGCAATGACCAGCATGGTTTCAGGCCTGGTAGAGGTACAGAATCTGCAATAGCACAATTTACAAAAACAGTTTTACAAGCACTAGATGAGAACAGCTATGTAACTGGTCTCTTCCTAGACTTGTCTAAGGCATTTGATACAGTTGACCACAAGAAGCTGTTGCATAAGTTAGAGGCACTAGGAGTAAGGGGAGTGGTTCTCAAATGGTTTCATTCATATCTAGAAAACAGTACAGTCAGCAGAGATCACACATGTCTCCAGTGGATCAAAATACATTGAGAAACATGTATCTGATCCACAATATATCAATACTGGGGTTCCTCAAGGAAGTGTACTGGGCCCAGTATTGTTTCTGGCGTATATAAATGATTTCCCACAACACATCAGCCATGGAGAGAAGATATTATTTGCTGATGACAGCAACATAGTAATCACCAGTAAGACACCAACACAAATGCTGGAAAATTCTACTGAAGTGCTGAGGGATGTTCACAAATGGTCTCAGGAAAAAAAAGTAACTCTCAACATAAAGAAAACAAATAAAATATGCTTTAGAATGAACAGAAAACAGAGTCCCTTAAATTTAAAACTAGATAACTTCTCCACAGATGATGTACCTACAACAAAATTCTTAGGGTTGCACATTGACAGCCAAATGAAGTGGAGTGAACATGCTATGAAACTCTCAAAAAAGATATCCACAACATGTTATGCACTTAGAGTCCTTGTATCTGCATGCAGTAATGTATGTTTGAGAACTGAATACTTTAGTTATGTTCATTCAGTAACCATTTATGGTATTATTTTATGGGGAAACAGTGCTCAGAATTTACAAACAGTATTTAAAATGCAAAGGAGAGCAGTAAGAATTATAATGAAAGCAGTAAGTGGGCCCACTGCAGAGAACTTTTCAAAATGTTAGAAATTCTAACTGTTCCTTGTGAATTTATATTCCAAACCATAGCATACATCAAGAAAAACATACAAAATTTAGCAAAAATAGCAGTTTTCATAATTATAGTAGAAGAACAAGTCACTGTCTTCACCTAGACAGGCAGAATAAACATAAGACTCAAAATAGCTTCTTGTATGAACATGTAAAACTGTATAATAAATTGCCACAGAAAATAAAAGAAACAGATAAGATGTACCGCTTTGGGAAAAATCTTAAATTGTTTTTGCAGGAACATTGCTTTTACACTATAAGTGAATTCCTTAGTACAAAATGATTGCAAATAACTCTTCTTTCACAATATTTAACTATATGTAACGTTTTGATAAGGATTATAAATAACTTATATGTCACAATGTTTAACTACATGTAACAGCAAACTGTATGAATATACGAATGTACACAAACTGACAACATCTATACATTTTAAAATCTCCATGGATGGCTAAATAAATAAATAAATAAATAAATAAACTAACTTATTCATACTCAGAGTCAGCACTGTCGCTGTGTCATTGACTCTGACAGAATGCTCAAGAAACCACTAGCCATGAAAAAGAGTAACTGTAGTTGATTGGAGAGTCTAAGCTGGAAGGGAGTATGTGTGGAAAATATGTTATATGACTTTCAGATGTCGAGATATTACATTTTTCTGCAACTGATCCATGAAAGAAGCTAATAGCTAGTGGTGTGCAATCAGAAGGCAAGTGGTGCTGTGACACACAGTGGCAAGGACCATTATACCATGTGACACTGCAGCCAACAGCAACATTCTGTTGTGTCAATCTGTAGTGAGCACTCCGGAGTGGATGTAGAACATTTAGCATTGATTTTCATAATAGTTTTTTGTTGGGAGATTACTTAGCCCTTACCAGATCCGTTTGATGGAGGAGATAGAGAAGATCCAAAGAAGAGCGACGTGTTTCGTCACAGGGTTATTTGGTAACCGTGATAGCGTTACGGAGATGTTTAATAAACTCAAGTGGCAGACTCTGCAAGAGAGGCGCTCTGCGTCGCGGTGTAGCTTGCTCGCCAGGTTTCGAGAGGGTGCGTTTCTGGATGAGGTATCGAATATATTGCTTCCCCCTACTTATACCTCCCGAGGAGTTCACAAATGTAAAATTAGAGAGATTAGAGCACGCATGGAGGCTTTCAGACAGTCGTTCTTCCCGCGAACCATACGCGACTGGAACAGGAAAGGGAGGTAATGACAGTGGCACGTAAAGTGCCCTCTGCCACACACCGTTGGGTGGCTTGCGGAGTATAAATGTAGATGTAGATGTAGATGTACAATGTTTATTATGGGTGGCATAAAGCAAGCACGACAAGTATTATGTTAAGAAGCAACAGCTCTAGTTTTCAGAGCACATAAATTCTAGTATGAAGAGTCGCGTGCAGAAACAGTGGTTCAGTAAACCATTCACCCCAGCATTGCCAGTTATCAGGGTAGGTAATGGCAGGAGCATCATGCCAGCATTGCCAATTATCAGGGTAGGTAATGGCAGGAGCATCAGGCGTGGGCCGAAGAGAGTGAGAGCACACTGGCAATGCTGAAAACTATTTTCCTTCTCTCTGAACAGAACAATTCATACTGCCACCTTGTCACAGGCACACCACTATAAATGATGTCTAAAATGTACTTCAATATAACCTTTGCCTATTTTTATGTTTCTCTTCTCTCTTCAGTTGTAAAGGACCATAAATCATTAGCATAGTTTGGTGGTTGACTTGTAACTCTTCCTATAAGCATGGCTTTGTTTCTTTGATCAGTTTAAAGAACTATTTTCTTTTCATACTGTACAGAAGATTACCTTGGAGTCAACTTTCCTGTTTTTTGTCCCATTTCTCTACTGTTTTGAGTACAGGAGAACAGTGTTATCATAATGGATATATTACAAAAATAAAGTCATTTAAATTTGCATGAACTCAATCTAAGTTTCCATACTTCAGCACCATATTTTATAAACTTAAGTTTAGTTATTTATCCTGTCTTTCCTCTTGTCATATACTCTGCTCATAACCATCAATCTTTGATGTTGCTGTCAATTATAACTACAATTAGGCTGCAGTGATAATATTCTCAACAAGTGTGTTGCAATAATGTGACAGAATGTTGATTCTTACTTTGTTGGTATTGCTGTTTCACTGTACTCTATCACTCTGGTGGGTTGGTATATTTTTAATATTAAATTATACATACTCAACAACTGCATAAGATGCACTGAGGTGACAAAAGAAATGGGATACCTCCTAATATTCTGTTGGATCTCCTTTTTCCTGGCATTGTGCAGCAACTTGATGTGGCATGGACTCAACAAGTCATTGGAAGTCCTCTGCAGAACTATTGAACCATGCTGCCTCTGTAGCCATCCATAGTTGTGAAAGTGTTGTCAGATTTTGTGCACAAACTGACCTCTTGATTATGTCCAATAAATGTTCAGCAGGATTCATGATGGGCGATATGAGTGGCCAAATTCTTCACTCAAATTGTCCAGTACGTTCTTCAAACTAATTGTGAGCAATTGCGGCCCTGCAATTGTGGCCCAGCAACAATTCCATTGTTGTTTGGGAACATGAAGTACATGAATAGCTGCAAATGGTCTCCCAGTAGCCAAACATAACCATTTCCAGTCAATGATCAATACAGTTGAACCAGAGAACTCAGTCCATTCCATGTACGCACAGCCCACACCATTATTGAAACATCACCAGCTTCCACAGTGCCCTGTTGACAACTTGGATCCACGTCTTCGTGGGGTCTGCCCACACACAAACCCTACCATCAGCCCTTACCAACTGAAATCAGGACTTATCTGACCAGGCCATGGTTCTTCAGTCACCTAGGGTCCAACTGATATGGTCACAAGCTCAGAAGAGGCACTACAGGTAATGTCGTGCTGTTAGCAAAATGAAATTTGGCATTCTGGGCACACTTTTGACAAAATAGGTAGTGTAAAAGATATTATAGCTCCTAACCAAACTGTTCATTCTAAAGACAATAACAATTCTGATCTTGAAATTTGCTACCTGAATATTCAATGAGTAAAAGACAAAGAATTTATTGTAAATAATTTTGGACTAGAGAACAAATTTGATATTTTTTGTCTGAGTGAACGCTGGGCAACAGAGAGTGAACTTACAGCTATCAAATTTGATAACAATAAAATAGCAAATGGTTACTGTAGAAAAGTGCATAAAGGGGTGATGTGGCATTCTATACTAACCAGTCACTCAGCCACTCCATTAACAGGTTGGATATAGATTACTTGTGAGATGAACAGAATTTTGAAGCCACTGGTATAGTTAGTGACAATTTTAAGTTAGTGATAACAGCCTTATACAGATCACCTAAGGGTAACATTAGTGTATTTTTAGAAAAACTGGACATGCTTTTAGATGTATTTAGAAAGACAAAATGGTTACATTATGACATTGTAATAGGTGGAGATTTGAATGCAGATTTTGATGTAACAACAGCCAAACATGATGTCACTGAGCTCAAAAATCGTCTAAGACAGTACAATCTGCACTTTATCAATAATAGACCCACAAGAGATGAAGCACACCTTGACAATATCTCTGTCAGTTTTACTACTACAGAAGAATCATGTGATGTGACAGTATTCTCAGTCTCAGATCATGATTCTGTATCATTCAATTATATAAGTAGATTCTGTGCTGATAAGAGTACCATTGATATGCCTGTCTCAAAATTGGTAATCACTAGATCGGTCACAAATGATGAAATTGACAGGTTTTGTAAGTCCCTTACTAACAGAGGCTAGTTTGGCCAATGGTCTGGTGACACAAATTATAGTCTATGTAAAGATCTGTCAGCAAAACTAATCATTTGAAAGGTTTTTCAAAGTATTTTTGTCACAATTTAATGACTGCATTCCAATAAAGAAATGCAAAATAATCAACAAAGGCTCCAAAGGCGAGGGTATAAACAAACAAAACCCATGGTATACTGCACAACTAACAAATCTGAAAAACCAAGTTATGTTGTTGTACAGTATACATAAAAATCTGACGACCGACCATGCCAGATCAGCCTATGTTCAATGTACGAATAAGTACAAAAAAGCCATTGTGGAAGCCAAACATAGAGAAAATATACATTTCTACAACACTAGAAGAAGCAAATGCATTTATACTCCTTACCACATACTGTCAAAGTCACTTAACAGCTATGAACTAATGGGGCACAAATTATTTGATAAGTTTCCAGAATATGTACAAGAACTACCTGAACAAGCATTCAATCAAAAACTGTATAAATGGCTAGTTGCTCACCCATTCTATGACATAAATGAGTATTTCAAATGTAATATAATTTTGTAGTATTAATGACATGCCTCTTGTTTTCTTTGAATTAACAGTTATACTGTGTTATATGCCTGATGTTGTCTATTGCTGTAATGGTCAAATGACAATAAAATTACTATTATTATTATCATTACTGTGGACCTTGGAATATTGAGTTCCCTAATAATTTCCAAAATGGAATGTACCATGTATCTAGTTCCAACTACCATTCCGGGTTCAAAGTCTGTTAATTACCGTTGTTTGGAAATAATCATATCAGAAACCATTTCACATGAATCACCTGAACACAAATAACAGCTCTGCCAATGCATTGCTCTTTAATACCTTGTGTAGATGATACTACTGTCATCTGTAAATGTGCACATTGCTATCTCATGACTTTTGTCACCTCAGTGTATTTCGCGTTGACTGTACCCAAAAAAATAGTAAAATGTTTGCTTTCTCATGCAATAATCACAATGACAAAGAAAAGACAGTAAAGTAAATTCAAACTTCCAAAATGTCTCTAAATTTAGAACCATGTTAAAGTATTCAAGTACTTTTAGGTCTGTAAGTAAATAAATATAAAAAGAGCTAGTTACCTGTTACTGGTTTTCCTCCTGTATTCTGAGGTGGTGTCCAGCTGAGATTGCAACTGTTGGGGCTGTAGGATGTAATTTCTGGCTGACCAGGTGCATCTGGTGGATCAAATGGGCTCTTGGCAACCACTGGCTTGCCATCCAATGGTTCAGAAAGGCCATAAATATTCTCTGCACGTACACGGAATACATATCGTTTGCCTTCAGTCAGAGACTTTACTGTAAATGCTGGTTTTGGACAGAACCCTGGAACCTGCCGCCAGCTGTCAGTACCAAACTCAGCTACTTCAACTACATAGCCTGAAACATTAAATATTAATATGCAATAACCAGTACCATTATAGTTTTTGTCATTGACAATAAACATAAACTTAGCAGTGGAGAATGATGGAAATGAATACATGGAAGCAAATAATGGGTTAATGTCAAAAACAAACAAATGCAGGTAACTGCTGTAGTAGAGCAAAACTAGAAACCAAGACATGAAGGGAAGAAATATGCAGTTGTACAAAAGTAAAGTAAGGTATCTCATGATGAAAGGAAAAGATAGAAATACATCTTAAATATATACACAATGAGAAGAATATGGTTTATAACATGGCAAGTAGTATAGAAGCAAGTGCCTTGAAACTGTCAAAAGATTAAATATGCATACAAGAAATTATATTCAATGAATAACCTGCATGAAACTCTACAGGTACAGTTACCTAATTCAGTTTCATTTATTCTCATATTCAAGTTATAGTAACACATTTATCTATAAATGACAGCACATTTTCTATTATGTTGCAGCTTTCTAAGCTCCACAGTACTGCTTTGTACAACATTTTCATAAAACTTTTAAACTGTTACAAGACAGTTTTGAAGTGTTAATTACAAAATGAATAACTCACATCTGATAGATACATCTTTTGTGGTTGAAAGGTATCTTCAAGTTTCTTTTTCTTTGAACAAAAGTGAACAAAAACTGTCAAAGTATTTGATACAGATAGTCTGCAAGTGTGCTTCACTTTTAGGATATTAACAAAACAGCGAACAAAATATTCCAGTTATTTACTGCAATTTTTAATGGAATGTTAGTTCAGCAGTACAGTTCCTACACTTTAAAATGGAAACAGGCTTTTCAAGTGCCCTGACTCTTTTCCTAGGGGCATAATGATCCATATATAATATGTTACTTTTTATCTTGCCTCCATATGTGCACTTGACACAATAAACTAGCATATTTTCCATCTTAAAGCCTAATGAAATGTAAATGTGAGTCCAATGGTATTTAATGTATTTATGCAGTACTGGAATCACTGTTATCAAAATTACAGAACATTCTATCCATAAGCTTTCCTACAACTCCCAAAGTGATGTTCAGCTGTCCCCCAAATCTGCAACATATTAAGCTATGTCCTTATACCACACCTACTCCCAACCACTAGCCACATGGGCCATACCCCGACTAATGTGCAAAGACCTTTCCTACACAACCACCCAGCACATACTATTCCATTTCTGTCATAGGCACATGTGTTCCTATCCGAATCAGGGCTACCTGTAAGAGTACCATTTCATATACCAGCTCTGCTATAACTCCTGCACAGCCATTTACATACACATGGCCACCAATCACTGTCCACCAAAATGAATGGCCACTATCAAACTGGCCAAGAGCACAACTGATCACCCAGTGGGGTATCTGAATGACAGATTGCCATCAGATCCTCCTCCATCCCCCCCCCCCCCCCCAACCACCACCACTCTCCCCCTTCTTGAACACTACCTGCTTCTGTGAAATATATAGTTAAGTACTGTCCTTACAGCACATACTTTGGTTCCACATTCTAATAACCTCAGTCTCTGCTAGACTCTCTGCCACACCCACCTCCATCTCTATCCATATGTCCCCACTTCACTCATGCTGCACAAACATCCTCCTCTCCGAAGTCTCCCTCTGCCTCTGTGCTACCTCCCTCTCCTAATCCACTCCTCCACACCACTGCATGCCACTCCAACTGCCTGTGTAAGAGTGAGTTCATCAGTGCCATATTTCTATACAATGCACTTGCTGCCTCTCCTTCCCACCAGTCATCCACCCTACTCTCCAGCCTTTTCACCCATTCCAATTTTGTACATATTTAGAAGACTTTTGGTTGATGTATTGGTTGGGTTTAATACTATCAATTTTTTTTAACTGGTATCCTTTAAATAATTAGTTTCTTGTATGCTGTTGCATTTTTAAAATAAGTTTGTTTTTTGTGTCCAAAATGCTTAATCTTGCACATTTATACATTTGCTTCTCTTTATTATATGAACATTTTATTAAACTAAACATTCTGTTTCACAGTTATTAGTTTAAATAATCAACTGAAGTCTTAACTTATAACTATCAGCATAATTTATGCTACTGCCTATGCTCAAGTGCCTTCTTTAAACAGTTAACCATATTTTAGAGGCTTTATTGCTATTCATTATGTCCATAGCCTTTGCTTATGAAAGTGTGAAAATTCATTTTTAAAGCTTTCATGTAATATGTAATTATTCTTGTCATAATTTTACTGCCATCACCAGGATGTGTGAATTTTCTTGTGGCTTTTTCTTTTTCATCAACGTTACTATTGGTGGGAATCTACCACTTAAATTACATTTGTCTATACTGGTTTTTGCTAACACATTGCTTTCTTGTCGAAGTGATAAATAATAACATATTAATGTAAAAAAAACTGACAAATGATTACTTTATACTGGGGACTACCCAGAACAGGAACTGTATTAAAATGATTTACCTGTAATATCACCTCCACCATCATCTGCAGGTGGATTCCAGGCAAGAGAAACACTGTCCTGGGATACAGACGTATACTGAAGAGGTCCTTTAGGACAACCTGGTTTATCAACCACGATTACCTCTATATCAGCTGAGTCCTTTCCAAAATCATTCTTTGCTGTGACAGTATATTTTCCAGAATCATTACGAGTTGAAGAATCAATGCGTAAATGAGTATTGTCACTTGCTGTTTCAGCCTGGAAAGTAAATACATATAAACACAAATCACAATGTGTTTTCACTTAAACCAATTATGCCAGTCACTAATAGTTACTACCTGATAATAAGAGTGTGATACATTTTATTTTCATTTCTGTTGCTTCAATATGTTAATCATGAAAGAAAACTCAAAACAGGATTATTCTTGACAGAAAAAGTGTTCTTGAGAATTGCAAGCTGGTAGGCTGTCAACCAACTTACATTTACCATCATGGCCAACACTGAATCTTTCTGAACAGAACATTGGGCTAGCTAGAGTATTGCACTCATGAGTTGTTTAACAACTGCATAAGAGTATGTACACATATTCTGCCAACTTTGTCAGCTTTTGTCCATTACTCTCAGCTTCATTCAAAATAAATTACACATGTTTTATACTCACTGTTATTCTATTAGATTCTGGAAGTTTTATAGAATTTTTGGTCCATTCTACTGTTGGTAGTGGAGCACCAGACAGTGGGATCTGTATGTTTATTGGTTCGCCTGCGCGAACCTTTAGCTTCCTACCAATTAGGCCATCTAGATAAAGTTTTGGCTTTTCTGGAAATAAAACATCATTATCTGTAGCAGAATACAACAAAAACATGTAATACAATTATCAAAAGAAAGACCAATTATATTCCTGACCTGCACATGCATAAAAAATTAGTTGCCATCTGAAATAAATGGTTACAGTATTTTATTATGTTCAGTGTTTGGTAATCAATCGAAATACAGTTTTATTATTCACAGTATGGGGGGATAATGGAAAGAGTAACTGTAAATACAAATCACTTTGCCTAAATTGTCATGGATTGCTATGTCATGAAAGGTATGACATTTAATCTTGTATCATGTAACATGTAAAATCAAATGTTTTTAGTGGCCATACATGGGAGACGATTGTATATTTTGGAAGAATCTATTGGGAAAGAAAGTCACATTACAATCAACAGACATCTGTAGCAGTTACACAGCAGCTTATGTAGAACATGTATATCTTGAATCTATAAAGGTTAAAATATTAAGTCATTATACACAGACTGCTTCTCTAAACATCGTTCAGATGTTGTACATACTTTCATGCTTCCCAAAATCTATCCCCAAAAGTGTGACTCACAATGTAGCTAAATGGATATATTGGGCAGTTACAAACCCCAGAAAAGTGAGGCCAATCTGTTTGTTAGGTTATCTAATTGATAACAAGGTCACTGAAGCTAAAATACTCAATCAGATGAACAAGGATGGGTGAGGAAATAAGTCATTAGTTCCTTTCAAGAATCATCACAGTATGCACTTGAAGTGGTTTAGGGAAACTATGGAATATCTTAACCAGGATGCCCAAAAGGAGATTTGAGTTCTTATTATCTCAGGAATGACTTCCATGTATTCATAACAGTATCACCTCATACAGTTAGATGACTATATTATGGATTTATCTTCCAAGGTAGCCACTATGACTAAAAATAGCACAGAAAAAATATATGACTTAGCATAACTATGTTTCCATTTGTCTTTATGATATTGTACAGAGTGGTGCACAAAAGATCAGGCCCACGTAAAGACTGCTAGCCAATTACGGATGAATTTTTGCCTGTCATAAGCAGTTACAATAACAAATAAATATGTAATAATTATATAATAAAGAAATACTGAACATACAAAACATAGTCACAACAGCTTTCAAACAACAGATGACAATGAAAATGCAACAATGAGCAGTCTAATACTTGGGGCCAGTTTTTCATGCACCATCCCGTAAAATGTGGATCCATTAACCCAAAAATAGAAACAGATAGCATCTTTTAAAACCAAAATTATACTCTTACAGATAACATAATATGTAATGAAAGCATTAGCAGCAAACAGGAGAATTAGCTCTTAACCCATTGTGCCTGGTGATATTGTAGTATGTAGTGGAGTGGAAACTGTATGGCATAGTTCTTTCAAAACTTTTCTGTTATGAGGTAAAGATTAGTGCCTCTTTCCTTTATTCTGGTTATCCTTTTTAATATACTATATAATTAATAAGTTTTTACCTCTCATTGACTTAGCGTTCAGAACCTGTGATGTATCACTGGGCTTCCCTGGACCAGCTGCATTTACAGCTGATACACGATACTCATACTGGTGCCCTTCTTGTACACTGTCATCATAATACTCAGTTTGCTACAAGCAAAAAAATTACAAGGCAACTGTAACACTTTAGCAAAACTAATGAAATTTCATAATTGGTTGTATAATCCATAATGAGATGTGAAAATGTAAAATTATGTATGGCTATTTTATGTCATAATTCTTACATTTCTAACCACAGCCATTGCACTTATAATGCATCTCCGGTAAGTTAAAGTATTAAAAAATATACATCTGTATTTACTCAATGTTATTAAATACTTATCTATTTAATGTATACGTTTATTAATATTATGTTATTTTAAGAAGGTGATGAATTACAGCTTTTAAATATTTTTGAAAAATCGTAGTTTGGCACAACCGATGTATGTCATTTTATTAAAACTATAAGGTGTAATAAATGACATTAATTACAGGACATACACTCTCTCATGATCTAGAACAACATTATAAATGAGTTGCATTGAAATTATAGAATTCAGGAAAGTACTCATGTATACATTAAGTAATATGTTAACAGGTGAAGCACAAGGCCAGACCAAAGTGGCATATAGCAATCATGTCAAAACACGATTTTTCAAAAATATAAAGTGTACAAATACAATCAGTTAAAAAGTGTATTAGCACACATTTCCATAACATTTATACCATCACTAGTGTTTTTTTTTTAAACAAGTGAGGTAACACTTTATGATTGATTAACAAAATGTAGTATTATTACAATCAGCATTTACACCATATTCTGTGAATTAAAATGCATGGATCAAAATTTGTGACTGGTAAACATTACACAAATGTTACTTGTGAGTTAAATGTATAATTACTGAACATACCCTAACAGGTTCCCTGTTAACTTTTATCCACCTTCCTGTCTTACGGTCTCGCCGCTCTACATCATAACCAATAATTGGTGAACCACCGTTGCTAATTGGAGGTGTCCATTTGATTTTGATATGATCTTTGTCACTGTCTACACCCTCTGGTTTACCTGGTCGTCCAGGAACATCTGCAAAATATCACATAACAGAGTTAATAAACAAGGAATTATGAATAAACTGGAGTTGAATAAAAGCATATTTTATGAAAAAAGTGACTCAATATGAAAAGCTGTGATCATATGTTAACATCTTACCAAATTGGTTCTTTGCAACTACAGGCTTTGTAGTGTTCAGGGGCTCAGAGCGGCCTTGAAGATTCTCAGCTGAAACTCTGAATTCATACTTTGTCCCTTCAAGAAGGCGTGGAACTGTGGCATGATTATATTTGGGATTCACATAATTTACAGCTGGAACCCATCCACCACCATGTGTAAGGTCTCTCTTTTCAATGACATAGCCCCTAAAATATTAAAATATTTCTGGTAAATTAAGCTACATGGACCAGTCATAATATGAGACAAATAGTTTGTTTTGTCAATCCAACCAGTACATGAGACCAAAAATGGCTATATCAAGTACAAAATGTATCTCTTGTTTTCAACATCATACAGAAATGCTGTTAAGCAGTACTAAAATACATACGTTATTTCACTGCCTCCATTATCTTTTGGTGGTTTCCAAGAAAGAGTAACACTGGAACTTGTAATTTCTTCATATTCTAATGGTGCTTCTGGAGGAGATGGGCGATCTATCAACATAATATATTATTAACTACAAACATAATTCCTATACATTTATTGGAGATATGCTAGAGAACAATCACAACTGTATTCAGAATTTATGGAAATGTCATGAGCCTTTTTTAACTATCATGCATTCATATAAGAATTAATTGATAAACTATTTACAAATATAAGTCACAGATTAACAAAGACAGTAACCAAGAGTTTGTGAACAGGATGCACATTTCTTTCCTATCTTTTAATAGCAACATAACATTGTAATTGAATGAAAACTATTTTTCTGGCAGATTAGCATTGAATCAAGGTGGAAAAAAAACTTGTTAAATGTTGGAGACATTGATTTACAAACAAAACTTTATTCCAATGGGAGCACTTCAGAACTATTTATTTATTCACTATGTAAATAAAACTCCTGAGAGACAGAAACTATTGCAGTTAACAAAATGTAAAGCAGTTAATTACTGAAATCATACTGAATTTATATCTCAATTTATAATACAAGTTTTACAATGCAGTAATTACTGATTTCTACTCAGTTCATACTGCGAAAAAAAAAACCTTGAAAAAACTGAATATATTTGTAAATTTTAAATAAAGAAGATTGAAAGAGAAGATCAAGAATAATTATAATACTTTATCCTTATTTAGCTTGAGCTTGAGCCAATAAACCTCTTATGCACAGTAAAAAAGTTGGATCATTATGTTATGGCTGCTCTTATTACAAGTATTACATGATTTACGTACTGTATTACATACAAAAATGGACTTGCAAATAATAATAATAATAATAATGCTAGAAAATGAGGTTTCTTACTTTTTCCAAAAAATTATGACTAAAGACCTAAATAAGTACCAAATGTCGGACTCCTCACACTTCAGGAATTAATTTGAATTCCTGTTTATATACTTGTTTGCTCAAATACACTAACATTCCAACAAATGTTCCAATAATACAAGAAACTATAATTCAGTATTTAAGCTCAAAATGGAATGAAATGATACATTCAAAGTGGAAATAATGAATGTAGATGTGGCAACAAGTACTCACCTAACACTATAACTTGGAATGATCCTTCATCAAGTCCAGAGTTGTTTCGCAACTGCAGGTGGTATAATCCACTGTCTGATCGCTTTGTACTGACAGTGTGTACAATTGTGTGGTAGCCAATTGATGTGATAGTTGTTCTTTCATCTGTCTTCAATGGTTTCCCATCAACAGTCCATGTTACTTCAGGCTGAGGTTCACCAATAAAGTCTATATCAACATGGAATATCTGTCCTGCCTTAATGCGTATGTCATTTAGTGGAGTTTTAATCTTTGGTGCCACTGAAATAAATTTAAATACATTATAAAATGTTATTGCTTAGTAGTAAACTATTTGCTAATTGCATGTGACTAAATTATGTTTACTCAAAAACAAAAAATGTAAAATTAATTACTGAGAAAATGAAACTTTAGTATATTATGTCTAAACATATTACACTATAGCACTATAGCCACTAACATATAAATAATCAGAAACTTTCTGAAAACTAATATTTATTGGCAATGAGGGTTGAGCTATATGAGGTCTGTTCAAAAAATTCTGGAACTTTGTCCACAAAATTTTTCCACACTAACCATTTACTTACTGTGCATGGTCTCATTCAAAACACTCTCCTCCACAATTGATACATTACTCCCAATGCCATTTCCACTTTCGGAAGCAGTCTTGGTATGCCTCTTGCTGGATTGTACAAAGCGCCATCTGCGAATTTTCTTTTATCTCGTCTATTGTTGCAAAGCTTTATCCTTTCAATGGGGTTTTTAACTTTGGAAACAGAAAAAAGTCTGCAGTGGCTAGGTATGGAGAGTACAGAGGACGAAACAACACAGTGATTTTGTTTTCTGTGCAACAGCCACACACCAACAGGGATTAACGTGCAGGTGTGTTATCATGATGCAAGAGCCATGAATGTCACCACACTTCAGGATGTTTCCTTCTCACAGGATTTCATGACATCATCCAACTAAAATGTTACATTCTTCCGTAATCTCTTGGAGAGTAAAGCCTTCAATTGGCATGCACAATTTTGTTGATGTTCCTAACATGAGCTTCGTCGGCAGATGCTGAAGGGCTTCCTGACCAAGGGTCATCTTTAACTTCTGTCCAGCCATTTTTAAACCGCGTGAACCATTCATAAACACTGAGTATGGCTTAAGCACTCATCACTGTAGACTTCTGCATCATTTTGTGTATCTATGTAAAGGTTTCCTTGAGATTCACGCAAAATTTATTGCAGTTGTGTTGCTCCTCTAACTATGCCATCTCGAAATCACAAACTGTGTGACACAACTTCCTACTCACTAATGGACTGAATGATAATCAACAGACATACCACAATGAAACTTCCAGCAGTTACATATTAAACACATGTGTGTGCAGGGATGTGAACCGCATTTCGCTCCAGCACACAACTGGAAGGAAATTACGAATGTTGCAGAATTTGCTGAACAGACTTCATACAACTATAAAATTTCATTCTGGCATACAAACTACCACAGGTCATGCTTCGAAAGCAAGTACTAGTTTCAAGTATCTAATGATCATTACCAGAACAAAGCAAACAAAATTTTAAATAGCATTATGTACTGTTTTTGTTGTGGCCTTCAATCTAAAGACTGGCTTGATACATCTCTCCATACCAGTCTATCCTGTTCGAGCCTCTTCACCTCCGAATAATTACTGAAGCCTACACCTGCCTGAACCTGCTTACTGTATTCATTTCTAGGTCTCCATCTACAATTTTTACCCCTTCACACTTCCCTCCACTAAAAAACAGACTATTCCTTGATGCCTCAGGATGTGATCTATTAACTGTTCAATTCTTTTAATCGAGTTGTGCAAAAAATTCTTTTTCCCACATTTTGATTCAGTACTTCCTCATTAATTATTTGGTCTATTCCATCTGATCTTCAGATTCTACTGTAGCACCAAGCATTGCGCATTAAGTTAAATTTACTGTTACATTATTCAAACCTGATGTACTTTCATTTTGTTCAAAAATATAGTATAATTCATTAACATCACTGGGATTTCAGAATACAGCAGTATGACAACTGCAACAGGAACAGCAGAAAGTCTTATATCTACCAATACAGCCAACAATTATAAAGATCTTTTGTATCTCCACATTATCATAAGACTATGCACAACACCACAAGACATAAGTATAACTTGTAGTTTCCTATATATCTTACACTACAACATTTAGCATACAAAGAAGGAAAATTATTTACATAAAAAACTTAAGAATATGTAGTAAAGCACATAACTATGTCTTCAGTAAATGTATCTCATATTTTAAACTTGATTTTCAGATATTAGAAAAAACTGGAAAGTCCAAAACCTTTCTACAACATTAAAGTTTTAATAAATAAACATGGGGCTTTCAAGGTGATTGAATGACCAAATTCTAAAATATTAGGAGATGCAGATGAATTATCAGAATCACCAGTAGTCAAAACCACTTCACAAATTACAGATCCCTTGGTACTTATTGCTAGTTTATAATTCAATAAAGAGGAATTTCCTAAAGTTCAGATTTTTCAAAGGTGGTATCACTGATCAACAGTGGTAACTCTAGGTCCTCTAGATCAAGGTCTTCATTCTCATTTTTTCACAGATTACAGTAGTAGACACAAGAAGACAGATGCCCAGAAGTTGGTCTTCGGTGATTTTGTCATACATTTCACATGTCTGTGACTGTGCTACAATATCTTCAGAGGTCTTCTTTATGGAGAGAATTTTTACTTGTATTTTCTACCTGGATATGTTGCAATGTTTCTCCACCTCACTTTCATTCAACTTCCAAGATGGGCCATGTCCATGTGATGCTTATGCCTTATGCAATTAGAACAAAGATCAGATGCTCAGGCCTTCAATGCAACAATTGTGAGAAAGGATCTTGAACATAGTGCTGATACTTATTATGACACCATGAGTTGCATTCAGCGAGATAAATCTGTCATTTTGATATCACTAACAATCACATTATAGGCAGGAAACAAGCTTGAAATGTACAAGTATTGGACGAAAATCAGCCATGTCCTCACCAAAGAGAGCATAACAGCATGTGCCTTAAATAACTAAGGGAAATCACAGAACACTAAATCTGGATGTCTGTATGGGGATTTTAGACTGAATGTGAGTACAATATAGTAATCAGTGCCCCAAAGTACTTAGATCATATATAAATGGCAATAACTTTGAACAGCTGTAAAGTGTATTTAAAATTTCAAGAGATTCTCCATTGCTAATTCATACCACTTTGCTGTCTGTTTTTTAGTTGTCATTCATATTCAGAAACATTCAAAGTAATAATGAATAACTCAGTATCTCAGCCTCAGTATGATTAAAAAAGGTATTCTCATTTTCATTAAAGATATTAAAGACAAGTAATGAGGTGCACAAGTTGTGGGCATATCTTGAGACAAGATACAGAATATTAAAGCAATATGTTCTGAGGCATTACTTACAACGAGGCATTACTTACAACATTATAAGTGACCACAATCTAAAACTCGCATTAGCACTGATGCACAGAAAATAACTAAACTGTTACATCCTGCTTAGTTTCTGAGAGCAATAAAGCAATGATGTTATTTGTGTTACTGTATAAAGATAACTGTCTTATCTCACTATACACCAATAATATTGCAAATAAAATTCCAAGTAACTTACAGTATCTAGCTTTTGCAGTTACAGTGTCTGAAGGCTCACTGGGTTCACTCTGACCAGCAGAATTTGTTGCTACAACACGGAATTCATATTCCTGACCTTCTGTCAAGTCTGGCACAGTTGCCTACAAAGTAACAGCACGTTATATTGTAACAAACAAAACATATCAATATTTGTAACATGATAATAAAACCTTTAGATAAGTATGTGCGTATTTTTCTGTACATTTAACTGCAGGGTGAACTTACACTAGTTTTATTTGCTGGAACATGCACAGCATTCACCCAATATGGACTTCCTTTTTCTTTTTTCTGAATAATGTAGCCTGTGATGGGTGCCCCACCATCAGATTTTGGAGCTGTCCATTCCAAATCAACATGGTCCTTGTCCCAGTCCATGACTAGAGGCTTACCAGGTGCATCAGGTTCATCTAGAACATAGTGAGGAGTCAGAATTAGTTATTACAGACCATAAAACTTCATGGATTACAGTATATTTTATTGAACTGGGATTTGAGCTTCTTAAAAATTTTGCTATTTTTTAAGGAAATTTCTAAATTCTCCTTTGTAAAAGAAATAAAAACAGAAATAGTTGCTACAATTCTTCAAATGATATGCACCATTAAAGAATATTTATGTTATGTTTAAGACTGATGCGAATTTAATTAACACTTCATCAGAGTGATACCATTTGACATTTACTTAGATATAAATTATACACTGAATAACATTTAATTATTTGAATTTTGGCACAAGATACCACTTCTGCATGATAACAGAACAAATCCTTGAAAAATGCTTCCTTGAAGTGGGAAAACTGGACAACCTGTAGTGTCACAGTGCTGAACGAATCTTTAGAAGCAATTAAAAAACCATTCACAACATTTCAGGATATAGCAGAGACAGCAGGCATGTAGAATATTGAATGTTCTCAGTTGAAACTGCTAGATATAATAACATATTTTTGTATAAATATGACAATAATAAGGAAATGAATTCCAACAAACACAAACTGGATTATCAGTTATTCAAAATAATGCTAGACTTGTTACAATACGTCATTCTGTTTAAAACTTTCTTTTGGTGATGCTCAATTTGTAAAGTACACTACATAAATAAACTTTAATGTTGTGGAAGTTATGAAATTATTTTCAAGTAACAAATTGATATTTCATAATAAAAAGTTTTCTATGGTGAGCATTAAAGAGCTTTTAATTACTTGTATTAGCACTTTATGTAAATAAACAATATTACCTTTACTATTGGAAAGCAAAATTATGACAAAATATTTCACATGATAATACTTTTCTTTTCCATTAAAAACATGAAAAAAGACACAAATTAGTTGCATGTTTCCAGTCTGAGTTGGCACTAAAAGGAGAGATATCGCTAACTAGTCACAATTCAAATTTAACTAAGCCGGATTCCCTGCCTATATTATTTTCATGCAAAAAGGATCATGAATGTACCCAATACATACTAAAACACTAATATTTCGTTATAGAGGAAGAAATAGTGTTTGTGGAAATGCAGTACCACTAAGAAGATCAAAGATGTCGTTCAACTACTACTAGCACAGAGAATCACTTCTTAAAGACCAAAAGTCAGACTTTACTGATGAAGTGCAACATAATCACATTGAAGTATACAGTAAGCCAACGTTTAAAATTTTTAGAATTCAAAGCAATCTTTGACTGTAAAATATTTTCTTTAATTTCATGACTAATTTTGATCTATATGCACATCTGCAGATACATCTGTCTCCCTAAACTAGTAAAAAAAAATCTTTAGCCAAAGTAGGAACTATTATGTTTGTGTAATTGTCTAGGAAGATTATATAATTCAAAACTGGTTTTGAACTGTACAAATTTCAAACAATTTTTGTTCTCAGAAAGAAATTCTGAAGTTGGAGAAATGACAGAGGATTAGAAGCATCAAATCAATTGAATTCCTGCAGTGAATTGTATAAAATAAAAGAGATTGTGAGTAAATACAATATAAGGAAGAAATTCATTCACAATGGAAATGAAATCATAGTGTAAGGTTTTCTCTAATTATATAGATACTATTTGATACTAATGAACCGTAAAATAAGTTTTGAAATGTTCTACTTTGAAATTTTTATTGGCCATATAGTTAGTAGGGACTGTTTAACTACCTTTCTTATTCTAAAGAATTAGAGCCTACATTTTATGAAAAGACTTACCAAACTGATTCTTGGCAATTACACCCTTCACTGTCTCAAGAGCATCTGACTCTCCAATGCTGTTTACTGCTTTCACTCGGAAGAGATATTCCTTACGATGAACGAGACGAGTTACTTCATGAGTCAGTGATGTAGACATCCCTGCATCTGACCACGTTCCTCTAGACACATCCATTTTTTCAATAACATAATGCAGAATAGGGCTGCCACCATCATCCAGTGGAACTTTCCATGATAGACGTGCACTTTCTTTTGTCACATCACTCACAATGAGGGGACCTTCAGGTGGCGATGGGCGATCTGAGAAAATATTTTGAAAACAATACCATTAAAAACTATAGAACCAGTCATGTCTCGACAAGTATAAGGATTAAAAGAAATTTTTTTTGTCAGTTTTGGGATTTTTAGTAAAATTACACTGCATCATATGTTTGTTTAGAGGGATTTTTATTTTACGATTTGTGATATAAATAGTACCTCATCCATTTATGCCAGAAACATCTATAAAAAACTGAAAATTTATCATAAAGCAACTTTTCATATCTAGAACATTTCAAAGTGAGAAATGAGGTCAGATTTGTAACACATTCCTGGAATTAGCCTTTCTTATTGTGAATTATAGTAAATAATGCTTGTGTGTTAAAGTGTAAATAATACAATGAAAATTAAATTTAATGCTGGTTATTCAGAAAATGCTGGGGATAGACCAAGATGGAAGTTCTGTATTTCAACTGAGAAGTTACGACGATTTCACATGCTTTAATTTGAGAACGAAGTTGTATCAGATTTCTAACAGTCTTAAATATGCCAGTATATTGTTCCCCATATTTTGTATAGCTTACACATATGGGAAAATCCTCCTCATACCATTTAAATTATAAAGAACTAAAAGCAAATTGTCCTTATAAAATGTAATTCTGGTCCTTTGTGTCCATTTTTCTTACTAGCCTCAGTGTACTTACAGTTGTAAATCTGTCCATTTAAGTACCTGTTATGTAATTCTGCAGGCTTTCTAGCACTAGTGGACACCAGAAGATCCTGAGGAAGATCCCAACAGAGGGGGTCGAAACATCGATCACTTTAGTTGAAATATGATGCAGCCTAATAACCCAGAAAATTTTAACTACAGTAAGTCCCAATTCTCTATTTCAGCAACACTACAGAACTTGTTGGCATGGACAACAAAACTAAGACAAAGCCTGGCATAGCAAGGTACATGCTAGTAAGGACCATAAATTCACACAGGGTGAATAATCTCTGAATGTTTAGTATATTACCTGTCTCTACTCAGACAATGCCACTGAAATTTTTCAAAATAAAACTGTATAACTAGTTCTCATACAATTCATTTTACAACATCAAAGAGATCTATGAAATGCACAATTATGACAAGTTTTTTGAAGCTGCACTCACTGATTTGCCTATACTGTTGTTACATACCCATAACAAAGCCTATATCATGCATATGATCAATGGCAAATGAGACCTGTTAACTCTTCATGTGTAAATTAATATCTTTTATTATACATAATGTTTTATATTACATAAACTTATATTTATTCTTGACTAACCAAGTACTGTGACATTAGCTGATGCTGATGCCTGTCCATATTTGTTTTCCAAAGTGAGAGTGTAACGACCAGTATCAGCTCGCACAGAGAACAATATTTCAAACACAGTACTCTTAGTAGTTGTATGGATATCAGCTCGGACACCAGGTTCCACTTTCTTGCCATTGACAGTCCATGTAGCTGTAGGCTTTGGTGAAGCTTCTATTGGGATTGTGTAATTTATTCTCTGACCGGCACGTACAATGAGATCCTGTAGAAGTGTTTTGTCAAACACAGGACTCTCTGCAATAGATATAAAAGCAGCTTAGTTTTTATTAGTTACATCACCAGAATAATATTAACAGAGCATCAACCAAAATAAAATGTAATGTGAATAACATACAAACAAATCTCATCACAAGTTTTTTTTTTTTCATTTAATTATTTGATGGAGTAACTTGAAGAAAGGAATGTAGAATTTAACAAACCATCAACATCTTTGTCATATGTGATGGAGTGAGTAGCAACTCAACTGCTTAATGATAAACTTCAAAAACAGATTAAAGATATTATTCTATGCCACTAGTTACTCAAATACCTTTGTAAAATTAACTACAGATGTTTCTAATGTTTCACACTGTATCATACTTACGGAATCTTGGCTTGGCAACAACAGAAGCAGATGGTTCACTAGGTTCACCTGGACCTCCTTTGTTTACAGCAATGACGCGGAATTCATATTCTTCGCCTTCAGTTAAGTTTGGTGCTGTTCCCTTTGTCTGGTTACCTGGAACTTCTGCAGCTTTCTCCCATGGCCTTCAAGAAATATCTTCTATTTTAACACTGTACTTTCAAAAATGTGTTATAGAGGTATTATATATTTTGTTGTAGGCATTGGGTGACATGTTGATACATACAGAAGCAATGTTTGTATATTTTTGTTTGGCCAATGATTTAGTCAATAATCAATGTCTACATTTTTCATTTATAAGAACAACCTTCAGAAATCACCTCTAGCCAAAACAGTTAGCTGCACATGAATGCTGGAGAAAGCAGCTGCGTGGGAGACTTTCTAGTTGTAGACAATAAGCAGTGAATACATGCTGAGAAATGAATGCCACATCCACTCGATAACATATCCCAGGTAGCTCTGGGTGTGAAGGCCAGAGACATTACTTTCTCCAACATTCACGTCATCCTTTGCTCGATTTACTATTAAACCTTTTGGGCGGTTTCATTAAATCTATTTAATGTGATCAGTTTATATATGAATTAGATAGCTTTATGATCTTCAGCATTCATTTGTGAGTTGTTATGAAGAAGTGGTATCACCATAAATATTAGTTTCCACAAAAAATAGCACATAATGTTTCAGTCCCTTCCAGCATTATCTATGCTTTGTTTGATGTTCTGTATATACTGAAAAGTCATCCTATATATTACACCATGATTCTTCTTGACATCAAAATTGTTTTCATTCATTCCTCATAATAATTTATTTTATAATCATATTTTATGAAATAATTACAGAATACTACGTGTTCGCAAGACAAACACACATTTTTGATATGGCTGTGTTAATAAATCAAGAAAAACTAGCTATTTTAGTATTCCAGACATTTAGAACGCCAAAGGCAGGGACATCCTACCAGTATTATTGAATTAGGCACTAGCATTGCACTTGGTATCTCGATCTTGGGAATCAGTATACATGACTTCAATCTGGCTCTAAAAATTAGCTGCATATGATTCTGACTGCACAGCAATACGTCATGGATATCATACTTCACGAAGCTCTTTTCTCATAAAACAGTATTGTGAAGCAGCCATGGGGCAGTAGAATGTTATTTTTCTTGCAATCTTTATCAGTGAATGCTATAGGCTGAAAATAATTTTATGTTCTACCCTAATGAGACTGTATATTTTCCTGCATTGGTAATTAAATTATTTGTTCAATGTGTTTTATAATCACTTGCACAGTCACATGAAGCTACACCAATGGCAGTTTTAATTCCTTTACTGTAAGCCTCTGGGATAATTAATAATTTTTGTTGTTGCCTGTTCTATATATGACAGGCAGACTTTGCATGATACATATGCAGGAGGTAAATCAGCTAAAATTATCCACAACTGGTTTTATAATTAATATTTTTCTTTCCAAATTGTACAATGTAATTAAGATCCTTAATAGGTGATTACACCCATTATTTTGTTGTTGTTGTGGTCTTCAGTCGAAAGACTGATTTAATGCAGCTCTCACTAATAGTCTATCCTGTGCAACTGTCTTCACCTTTGCATAGCTACTGGAACCTGTAGCCATCTGAACTTCCTTACTGTACTCAAGCCTTGGTGTCCCGATGCCATGTTTACCCCTCCATTGCCAAACTGAGCATAAATTATTTACTTCTAATAACATTAACAACAATCAGACATGGTTTTCTTGCCATAGTTTTCAAGCAGTTTTACATACCAATTCAGATGACAGCTTTACTGCTTCGCTTAATCGTATAATACACAGACAGCATCAACATGTTAGTAATTATATCTATAGCTACCTCATGATACCTAACAATGAATCTCTCTGGCCTGTAGAAAACAGAATTATAATTACAATTAATTAGAATGCCATGAGAATACCATCACGCTATTATTGCAAACAGGTATGGTTAGGCACTCTTAGCAAAGCAAGAGAAGTATTTATACCAAGTATAAACAAATGTCACTGCATACGAAAAATGACTTTTACTGAAATCCCTGATTTCTCAGTTTAACATAACTTTTAGTAATATCAAAGTTGAAAAGTATACACACGTACCCAAATCTTGTGCGCTTCTCAATTATGTAGGAGGTTATAGGTGAACCACCATCCTTTTTAGGTGCAGTCCATTCAAGGTCAACATGATCCTTATCCCAATCTGGAAGAATTTTGATAGTTATACAGATACATAGCTTAACAGAGAAATACAATGTGTTCTAAATTGTTATATTGCATAGCTCCAATCATTACAAACTATTTATTACTATTATTGTTGTTGTTAGTCAAAGACTGAACTGAATATATTCCTTAAAATCAGTTCCATTACAATACCCAACACCTGTTACAATTTAAAACTTTCTTTTTCTTCATCTGTTATTAACAATAATCATTAAGCATGAAACAAAATTTTCATAGAAGCTCAATCTATAGGAGTAATTATACATTCAATAAACAAAAGTTATTGCATTGAAATAAAATCATTCTCAAAATAAGAGCACAGGAAAGAATATTGTATTTCATATAAGGAATGCTCACTGAAGGTGTAAGTCCAGAATTAAATGACTTGGGCCAATTCAGATTATACAAGGATTAATTTTTAATGGACAGGGCATTTACCATGCACTAATATTTATGGCAGTTTTTCTTTATCAGGTGTGTATAATCCTGTGTGCTACATCAGTTATCAAGGCTGAAGTTTCAAAGTTAGAGGTGGTCTAAGAGCGGATCATATGATTTGGACATGAGATTTGAAGCAACAGAAATATTCTAAGTATTATCACCAAATTACAGCGAGTTACTAATGTTAAAGTGAAATTACAGTAGATGGTATCCATGTTCACAAATTTCATTTGAATTTCTTTGTAGTCATTATTTCCAAATGATAAATTAACAGGAATTTCTTTTCAAATGTTTTAATTTATTTTTTCTGTAGCATTAACAAAAATAAATGATCATAATTGAAATTATCACTTTGGCATTAAGATAAGTTCATTTAATAACTCCCACATGTACATATAATCACAAACACTGCCACTGTCATGTTTTGTGAGTGTGAAACAACTACCATACTTTGTCACACAGAATTATTGGCTCTTTGCTACACAAATGTGCAACATACATAAAAAGCTGTTTGGTACACGACACACTGGGAAACCATTGCACCCTACTGAAACAAATACTTATACTTCTTGTCAGAGATTCATTCTGAGGGAACCCATCTACAGAAAAACAATTCTCGAGTACTAAAGACAATAAAATGAGGAAAGGAAATGGAAGAGTATAAGGAGAAAGAGTTCTGTGTGTGTGTGTGTGTGTGTGTGTGTGTGTGTGTGTGTGTGTGTGTGTGTGTGTGTGTGTGTGTGTGTGGGTGGGTGGGTGGGTGGGTGGGCTTATGCGTATGTGTGCATGTACATGCACACACACTCTAAGGGAATGCACAAGACATTGATGTGGTTTTCATTTTAAAAAAATCCCTATTTACTCACCAACTAGTTCTGGTGTTCCAGGTTTGTCAGGCTTGGAGAAAGGATCTTTTGCAGTTATAGTCTGAGTTCCAGTCAATGGTTGAGATTCTCCTTGCTTATTAACTGCACGAACCCGGAAATTATAGTCATGCCCTTCTATCAGATGATCAACCCTAAAAGTTTAAGATTTGAAAGTGGAAGAGATTAAGCTGTCATTCATAAAATGCCATCAGAAACAGGGAAGTGTAAGATACTTACATACACTAACTAATGAATACTTAAAATAACTGCAAATAATAATGATCTTTAAAAAAGTCAGCTATCAAATACTTAGTACATGTATGAAGCAGATAAGAACACACTCTCATCAGACCAAAGGAACTTTAAGCCATCTGATCATGCAAAAAAATATAAATACATGCCAGATGTAATAACATTTATTATGTGGATCATAACTTAGATTTCAATGGAGGCATGTGTTACAAATCTATGGTTTTTAAATGCATAGATTAGATTTATATTTGTCAGTGAGACACAGAAAGATTTTAGATATTATAATTCAGACATATGCTTTGTTTATGAACTTCCAGCATGCTGGAATAATTGCAGGTCAGCAACTTCTGTTAATCAGTACAATGAAAATCCAGCCAAAGTTGCAAATTTCACTTTTTTTTATTTACTCGATGACTAGTTTTGGGTCAAGATCTACTTGGTGTGATGATTTGCAAATGGATCCTGACATGAACTACTCATTGAATAAATAAAAAAAGTGAAATTTGCGATTTTAACTGGTTTTCTGTTGATATGCTTTGTTGTTAATTGTAGATGTAGGCACTAGTTCTCATTAGTAACACAGCAGCTGCCTCATTCTGCAAAATGCATTACATTTATAAACATGAATTTAAAGGGAAACTAACAACACACAAGTAACTACTGATTATATTACTATACCCTGCACCAATTCAACACTGAAGTTACAAATCGCTGTATCTTAGAGAGCACTGAAAATAAAGGATACACTCACACAATGCCTCACAACCATTTTTTTCCCCAGGAACAGGTGTAGACCATAAATCCATATTTTATTTATTCATTTATTAGTGTGTGTGGATTAAATACTGTTACAGCTCATAGTAGTAGTTCATGGATCAATGTCCAGATTATCAAAAAATTCAGCCTTTTTTTTCCCATGAGAAACTCCACTGGAATGGTGACAAATCATCAAATTGTTCTTATGTGAATTAACTGATGGACAGGTTTTTTTCAGAATCACAGTTGGTATTATGAGAAGGTTGCAAGCCAGTTATCTATTTTCAGTTTACAGTTTTAACATGCCATGTACTCTCCAGTGTTGCTCTGCATTTCTTCCATTTTAATTAAGGGATTAACATTATAAAGATTTTTCCAGCTGACACTAATGTCATGATGAGCAGGTAGGTGATACAGCTAGACAGCTTCCTTATTTCACAAATATGAGCACTTTTAATTACAGGAGCAGAAGTTCAGTGTGGGTGGTTGCAGGTAATTAGTACATGTAATTGTTGTGGTTATGACATCTAGTTTTATAGAGCTGGAAGTCAAGATATCTTGCATGGATGATGTTGGTCCCAACTCTAGAGCAATATTTCCCCACACAGTTCATCAACTCAGTGGAATGGCTTTCCAGTTCTAAATTGAGTATAAGCTCACAAAAAATTTTCAGTTTGAACATACCCAAAAACATTTGCTTTTGTCTGTGGCATTAGTGCTACACATATACTGATCAGAGGAGACATTATGAGAAAACATGCGACAGCATTATTAAGTGCCAGTTGTGAGCCTCGACTACATTCTTTTTTCACATGAAATTAATTTATTTAAATCCACCTAATCTCAATTACATTTTTGTTTTGTTTTGAGCCAAGTGGTGAATAGTTTCAACACTACTGTTTGTCTCCAAACCAGATCTAATGAGGCTACTGGATCAATAAATATGACTGGTGTTTTCTGCTGTTTGAGCAGTTTCTGTATAGCTCTAGCTATAGCTATCATTCATTTGTATGTTCATTTGTGGACAATGTTGTCTAATGCATGTTCAATGATTACGTTTTTCATAAAATACAGATGTAGAAACAAGAACATATATCTATCGAACTACTTTATTTACGAATGGGTTCACTGAGAATAATAATTTTTATGTATGTCACTTCACCTACCATTTTCCAACCTTTTAAACTTGCGTGGTATGTTTTTAGTTTGTAAAATGCTTGTAAATAATGCAAATGGTCAAGAATTTAGATAAATTTTCAATAAATTCTGTATGAATACTGTTAAAACTAAATGCTCTCCTTACTCTCATTCCTTTCTGAGCTGTTGCTACTTCCTTATGTCCCTAACAGAGCAAGTACTGTGCCTTAATATTTAAAGGCTTCATTGAGTGCTCTCAATTCCTTTATTCTAATTATATGTGTTTGAATCTGCAAGACTCTTAAGTGAAGGACAATGTTTATGAATGACAGTTTAGAGACTTTTCAGCAAGGACTAAGCATTCTACTTGAGCCATGGGCTGTATATCTATCCCCATAAACATTCTAGATCATAAGTAACAAATACTATTTTCTTGAGACCACATAGCTCCTTTGTAGGTTTCAAAACAGAGTCTGGAAACAAAATTTCCAGAAAAGTAACAGAAAATACTCAGCCACTCAGTTTCATTCATAAGGCACAGGAGTCTGTTGGTACTAACTGTTCAGGTTAACATCGCATTCCTTATTTTTAGTAAGCACATATTCAGTTTTGCTGTGGTGTTTGGGAAATAAAATATAAGCACAGCAAATATATGATCAGGTATGTGACTGGATTGAAGACTTCCCAAGATATAGAACTTACTGTGTATACCTCAATGTGAAGACATCACCATAAGCAAACACAAACTCAGGTCCTCAGAGAAATATGATAGCACTGTTCCTACTTACAGTAAAAAGAAATAACTTAATGCATAAAATCAGTCTGTCTCTGAGATCCATTGCAAATTGTATTGTTGTGTGCTATCGAATGATACTTGGAAAGACTTGTAGCACAATACAAGAAAACTTGCAGAAATTCAACATTCCGTGAAATTAAAACTAGTAGTATAATACACATTAATAGATAAGAAGTGTTCATATTGTTCCCATACAGCATCAGAGATAAATTATTAGAGCCTCTCACAACAACCAGATGAAACTGACCATCTGAAGAGAAATAAAATAGTATGACCACACAAACTAAATACCAAAGACACAGTGGAAGAATTCTGAAATAAGTACCTCGTATGTGAAGGAGGTTGCTTACAGTATCTTGTCTTATATACACCATCAATCCAAAAAGTTCTGAGAGTGCCATAACTATGTTTGCAGCTTGAACTAACAATTGTAAACAATAGGTGTACGATTGATCACTCAGATGCGAGGAGGCAGTTTTAAATAGTGGATGTGTGACTGTAGTTGTCAATGTTGTTGTGTCACAAACACACTGGAGCAACAGCTATAAATGAAGTGTCCAAGACATTCGCCAGAATGTTTTGAAAAAGAGAACAATGTGGCAAACTTTGTTCTGCACACCTCGATTCCCAACCAAAAATGACAACATGTGAAAACATGCAGCAGCTTGGCTGAAATGCAAACACGGACAATTCGTTTCCTACAAAATTATCACAGGTGACGAGACTTGGTGTTATAAATATGATCCTTCCACAAAACAACAAAGTCCAGAAATTTATATATAGAGTCAAGACTTTAATGATATGACTTACATTCAGTGTGATGAGCAAGTTGAACATCTCAAAGTAGTATTTTTCTGACAGTTCCAATTGGTTTTATGAATATTCTGTGCATTCTACTCAAGTGGAGGTAGAACACCTGGAGCATTAAAACCACCATATTAACTTTAGTCTAGTTTTTTATTAATCCAGTGACGAAACTTTTTGGACAGGTGGGGTATTCCTGTGTTAGGGAATGTTACCAAATCCCTCTTCATCACAAAACTCCACTTGAAAGTTGCTGCAGTAACATGAGGGTCTTTTGTGAGGGAGAGGGAAGACTGAATTAATTCACTTATGACTGAAAGAAATGAATCAGAGTTTTGTATGATAATGCACATAAGTATTCATTACAAAATGCTATCATATTAATACCTAATATACTTGTGAATATGGGGAGAGTTAAAGGAATGGTGCATACTTCTAGATCACTTCATCATGCGTCAATGTCATGGACTGAATTCCAGAACCTGCAGCAATGTATTATTGATTATCATAAATTAATTAGATGAGGAAGTTGAACCAGTGGTTTGCTTCATGATTTGAAGAAAACTGGTAGTCAACATGCATGTACAAAAGTTTACAGGTTGTTTCTTTCCATGCCACATTCAAATATGTTAACAAAGCACAATGTCACAGTTGAATACACGATATATTAACAAATATGACATTTTCTATTTTCTGAAGGTTTATATGTAACCATCATCTTATAACTATCTTATCATGGAATGAAAAGCAAATACTGTCACAATAAAAGTTATATTAAATACAATTACCTCATTGAAGTTCCATTACATTCACCTACAGGCACCCAACGCATATTTTCAGTATCAAGTTTTTCCACTGCATAATGTGTTATTTCAGAACCACCATCATCCTTTGGAGGTCTCCAAAACAATGAGCAAGATGATTTTGTTACATTGTCTGGTTTCAAGGGCCCTTCAGGTGGTGTTGGAACATCTGCAAATTTTTTTAAAAAATATTTTGTAACTCTATTGTTTAGAGCTTAATTTTGCACAATGAAGCAAAAAAGGGTAAAACTAACCAAGCACTGTAACATTAACTGTTGCAGTATCCACACCATTGATGTTCTTTGCAGTAATTGTGTATGTGCCACTATCTGCCCTTTTTGCATCAGTCACTCGAAGTTTTGTGTTGTAATCTTCATTGACAACTTTGATTCTATCAGTGTTAATCACTGCATCCCCTTTGAGAGACCACTGTTTGTTTGGTGGTGGTTCGCCAATAACTGGCACATCAAATTCAAAGTTCTGTCCAGCCCGTACTTTAATATCCAGCAAAGCATTTCTGTCAATATGTGGAGCCACTGGAAAAGAAAAAAGCTTGGTACTATAAACTGTGTCTAAGAAAACAAATATGAATACATCCCTAAGAAAAATAACTGATTCTTGATATAATACTATAAATAACTTAAGCATAAGTAAACATGTATACATGTGTTTATGCGCACGCACACACACACACACACACACACACACACACACACACACACACACACACACACTCTCTCTCTCTCTCTCTCTCTCTCTCTCTCTCTCTGTCATTATGCATTTAAAAAAAGACAAAAGCTTTTTGTCATATAAAATATAATGTAAGCCATTCATCACCCTTCTGTAGCTATTATTCAAAATCCAATTGGTTTCTATTCACACAATGAATCGATTTTGTATAGGTAATGCAATGTCTTCAGGCAAAAGAGACACTCTGTAAATAGTGTCCTCATCTTTAAAACATTGCAATCAATACACTATGAAACATTGCAAAAATTTCCCTAATGGCATATGGCATTGAAATACTTAAATATAACAAAAAAGAATTATCTAAAAACATTATTTTCATGTTGTATCAAATATTGATACCTGTAAACCTTGGGCAAAGAAAGACAAAAGTAAAATTGTAGTAATATTGTGAATAACTGGTCATACTAACTAGCGATGCTCTCACTGAGATGACTCTGTTAACATACAGACATAAGAGGCACACTACAAACAGAAGTGGCAAAAGAGGGAAATGCGATATGGTAGAAGCAAGTAACACAGAAGTGGATTAAGCTGTTACTTCTCTGAAGGTAACATTAAAACACATGGCATGGAAAAAACTGTCTATGCCAGTAATATAAAATTCTGTGCTTTAAAGCACTTTACTGTGGAATAATACTCTGTTTATGATAGTGGAGACTACATTTGTTGATAAAAATTACAACCAAAAAGTTGATACTTTTCATAATAGTTCCACAACCAGGTAAGATGAGTGCAAGAAATTAATCCGTTATAGAAGTACATAAACTAAACAGTCACCAAGGAGTTTTAAAATATGTAGTGTGTGGAATAATTACAGGGTGTGCTGTGCGCCCTGATTTTATTAAAGTCTGCAACTATCCAGATTTTTTCTTCAATTTATTTAGTCTGAGTTATGCCATAAAATTTAGTTGTTGTGGTGTGGATTGCAGCCCTTTCCCAACTGTGGCTCTGTATGCTTTCCAGTTAGAATCCTGCAGGTTGATATGGAAATTTAGTTGTGGTATGTGATTCAAGTGGACTCTGAAAATCATTAGCATGTAATCAGAAGAGAGGGCATTAGGCATTATTGGATAGACGTGCTGTGGTAACCTTGTAATGATAGTAACATCAATTTCATCAGGCATCTCTCTGTTGAATGGATGGCTGGGTCTAAAATTAAAGTGCTATAGTGTTGTGCCCCTTAGCAGCCCTGAGTAGGCAACTGCCACTTGTGTTTGCCATTTTGGAATTCTAATCTCCATGTTTTGCACTGAAATCACTACCAATGAACTTCTTTCAATGGAGGCCATTTAATTAGAGAAGTCAACTGGTTTGAGTAGGACAACAGATGGATGATATATGCCAACATATGTAATTCACTTTTAGGATGTCCTCACAGTGACACTTAATGGTTCCACCTCTGTAGTGCAATGAGATGAATGTGGTGGTGACAGAAATGTGTGAACATAGACTGCTTTGCCATGTTGTGCAGTAAGTGGGTCAGTGCAATAACAGTTATAATTTACAGCTAGCATCTTGCTGCCTGATCTTAAGTATGCCTCACACACCAGGCACACATCAATAATGTCACTGTGGAGAAACTGTTTGCCCCATATTCAATATGAACACTGTTTGCTTTCCACATGCAGATCATCAACCCATCTGGCAGCTATGCTGGGGTTCTGTGTATAGCCTCCACAGCCGTCTATAATGCAGCTGTAACTTGTTGTTGCAAGAGGTCCAAGGTAAACTGTTTGATTGTATTTTGCAGTGTGTTGTTTTGTCTCAGAGTTCCTCCAAATTGGATCAGTGTGGGTATCAAATTGCTGACCAATGTGGCATCAGTCTTTTGGAACTAAAACTATGAGTTTTTTTTTTTTTTTGTGAAGAGCATATGTCACACTGCCTGTTGGTGGGTAGCTATTGGTAGGTCTTGTGTCAGATTAGACTCATCCATACATGTGACTCCTTGCTGTCTGGAGAAGCTGCAGCACCATAGCTCATATCAGTTCCAGTTTTAGTTGCTTTCAATGACTGAGTGCACTGATACTTGGAAATGTTCTTGAAGGATTCACATTTTTTGTAACTGAAGTTGTGCACCTGGTGGTAGTTAGCGCACTTGTGATAACTGTCAGTGTATTTCACAGAATGCATCAACATGGCACAATGATGCGACTGCTACTGGGAAATGTTCTTGAAGGGTTCACATTTTTTGTAACTAAATTCATGCACCTGGTGGCAATTGGCACACTTGTGATGACTAGCAGTGCATTTTACAGAATGCTTCAGCCTGGTACAATGTTGTGCTAAGTGCCTGATAGCTTGCAACCTGAGCATTTTGTTGCGTTCTGTTCAGCTTGGAATTTTTTTAGAGTCACTTGGCCAGTAAAAATATAAATCCCCAGTATGATCTCTTTATGGTCTTCCAGTTTGTCTAGTGCAACCAAAAGCAACAGTAGTGGTAGCATGCCCATCCTTGTGCCAAATTGTGTGTGGTGATACCAAGCCCTTCCAGTTTCTGTCATACAGTCTTTGGTTCCATAAAAAAGGAGAAGCTATTAAGGAACAATTTCAGCAGCTTTGTCAGTGTCAAAGTATGTGTGAAGCACAGTAGTTGCTCATGCATTAACATCTTCATGGCCATCCTATAGTTATTAGGCATACTCAGGTAAACTTAATACATTATTTTGCTCATTAGCAATTAACCAAAATTGTAACATAGACTTCAGTACTAGTGCGGGTCTTAAGCTTCTTGTGCAGGTTCACATATTTGCATTCATGTTTGTGTACAATTTGCTGTACCAGAGGTTTCATTTTGATCAAAGCCTCCTCCAATGGTATCCCAAAAACATCAACTATCAGGTATCAGTTGCTTGTGGTGATAGGTGTGGCACTGGAGAGCTGTGTTGGTCAGGCAGTGTGTTTTTTTTTCTCCACATGTATGAAGTTTGCTACACCTTTACTCGTCTTCTACTTCTACTTTTTCTTCTTCTTTCAAGCCACTGAGAAAAGTCGTCAGCATTTCTTCATATTTTCATGTGAAAATGTTTTCATTAGACAAATTCTTCATATTTCACAAGGAGGTGGCAGGGTGGGACATCAAAACTTTGCCAATAACATTGCAGCAAGTGTGTCATCTTTCCACAAATTATTTTATCACAGGCTATTCTCATATCACTGTCTCTTAATTGTACGATGCTGCATCTTCCACCTTCTTCCCTTGTTCATGTATCTCAAATCACAAGAAAACAATATTTCAGCATTGTAAATAAACATTCACATATTGATCCTGCAGAATATTTTACCATTGAAAATAAATATTCACAGATTGTACAGAACAGGTTACTTCATGACTAATTCATATGTTGGTAAACATGAACACACAAATTCCTATTGTAAGCATTTCACTTTACTAATATGTGGGAAACAAAGAAGAGTTAATGCATGGAAATAAGAATAATAAGCAAATTAACAGACAGAAATAGCTAATTGATCAAATCAATTGCAGCCACTTTACGATACATACTATAATACGCAGATTATAAAAATATAAGAGCATTAGTTCTGAATTCTGACCTTTGATCTAAAAAAAAGTTCACTAATTTGTTGTATATAATAACGCACTTACAGTTCTTTGGTCGTGCTGTATGTGGTTTTGTTGGTGCACTAGGTTCACTAGGCCCTGCTTTGTTAACTGCACGAATTCTAAATTCATATTGGTTGCCCTCAATAAGATCTGGAACCTTGCCTGTTGTAACATCACCTTCCACCTCAGCGCATTTCTCCCAGTTTGGACTATAACAGAAAAATATTGCATCATTATAGTTTTTGCAACAGTGTCTTGGATGCCAAAAAAAATTGTTGTTTTCTTGCAGTAAGAATTTTTAGCTAATGAGGAAGTGTGTGAAACTGATAGAAAACTTTAAATAGTTTGCATGGAATATTTAACAGAGCTGGCTGAGGCAAAATGGTAAAAATCTGACACTGTTCTCAGTTTTAGTGAACTATAATAAAGTACCTACAAAGAGATTACAATTAAATGTGGGTCGTAGTATTCCTTTACTACTGATGGACAGATATGTATGATTTATTTCAGACTTTAAACAACTGGTTTTCAACAATACACAGTTTCACAATAATGTTATGCACGGAGCATTCTTTTAATTCAGTCTATATATATAGAGAGAGAGAGAGAGAGTGTGTGTGTGTGTGTGTGTGTGTGTGTGTGTGTGTGTGTGTGTGTGTGTGTGCGTGCAGTTAATTCGCTTCTCTCATATTCTATAGATCACATGCATAGTAAGTTGTGGCAAGAATTTTTTCTAATGCTTGGATTTAACAGTTTCTGTTCCTTAAGTGTTTGCTGATAATGATGACAAAGGTCTCAGAATGTTAGCCTATGGTAACTTTCATATTTTTATTTATGAAAATCATAAGAAATAATATTTAAATCAGTTCTAAATTTAGACAGAAATTACTGTACTGTAGTCCAGTGTTCTGTGCTAAGCCTCACATGTATTCATGGTATCTAATAGAGAAGCATAAGTGAAAATAGTGATTGTGATGATAATCTGTAAAGATTGGTAACTCCTTGATTCTCAGATAACATCCAAAATTATGTTTTAATGTCCATATGAAGTCCTGTCAGGTGGCTTACATTAGCTGTACATACAAAACTAACATTGTTAACACACCATAAAAAAATGTAATCTCAATTTTTAGAGATCCATGTAGCAATCTCAGTTGGGTGCATGCATAATTTCATGTTTTGTATAGCAACTTCATAAAAAATTCAGTTGTTTCAATGTACTGTATTTGACACACTAATCCAGTTTATATACATGCAATTTTATTAGCGACAACAGCAAAAGTTATAGAAAGCACTTTACCTATATTTGTCCTTCTTCTCAATTATGTAGCCAGTAATGGGTGACCCTCCATCTTTTTCTGGCTTTGACCATTTCAGCTCAACAAAATCTTTATCATAATCCGTAATTTCTGGAGTTCCTGGCTGACTTGGTTCATCTGTAAAACACAAACACAAAAATGTTTAGGTACCACGAAACCCAATTATCAGATTTACTCACAAATTAGTGGTAAAGCACGATTTTAGCTGTGTGCACGAAATATAATAATTACTGACCTCTTCATATTCAAGAATGGTGCTACACTGAATGAAAAATTCACAGACCTACATTATAAAACATTGCACACTCATCCTGTGCATGGATTGTATGAACATTCATAAAAAATGCAAATTATTGCAAATGTTGAACCCAAAACTTTGCAGTGCAGTAATTTATCTCTGCAATAGTCCTGTACTTTGAAAACTGAACTATGACTGCAGCATCTTTGAATTCTATGCATAATTTTTACTTTCAACAAAATGACATTAATGAAACTGAAAAACAATTTAATACAGCAGAACAATGGTAGATAACTAACCAAATGGATTCTTTGCCTCAATTGCTTGTGCTGTTGTTAATGGTTCTGATTTTCCTTGCTTGTTGACAGCACGGACTCTGAATTTATATTTGTGTCCTGGAGTGAGCCCATCAACCTCTAGAGATGTCTGAGGACCCTCTGTTTCTCCTGCAGGTACCCACCTTCCTGGAATTCCAAATGCAAAGTTGATAAAGGCAGTAAAATAGTTTAAAATATACTAGTTTCTTTTAGGTTTACATATAGGTTTACATATAGACAGTGGATTAAAATCAGAGCAAATTCATGTAATCTTTTTAAAGTACTGACCAAACTATCATTTTAACCAAAATTTTCATTTATGCTACATCCATTATATAGTGATCAAGTACGTTAATAATTTTATTTAATAAGATAACACCAAGAATATAGGAACCACAGCAGCATCTTGGGGAAATCCATGAATAAGTACATTATATTCTTCCAACGTTAATGCATCTGTAACTAGTTAAGATTACTTGCATTGCTTACTGGAAATTGAAATGTCGTGTGCCTAGGGCCTCCTGTCAGGTAGACCAGGCACGGTGCAAGTCTTTTGAGTTGACGCCACTTCAGCAACTTGCATGTTGAATGCATTACTTACCCAAATGACAGTGTAGTTACTTCAATGACGTATGCCATTTCAAAGTTTGGGGTCAACTTGGCCAGAGGATCATAATGGAGAGACTATAATTATGCCAACAAATATCTGAACCTGCCTATTTCAATGAGAAAAAAGCAGGAGGATAAGTGTTTAATGTCCCAATGACAATCTCAGATAAGAAAAAGATGGGGAAGGGAATCAGTCATGCCCCTTTACAAAGGAACTATCGTACCATTTGCCATAGTCAGTTTAGAGAAATTATGGAAAACCTAAATCTGGATGGCTAAATGAGAATTTGAACCTTTGTCTTCCCAAATGTAAGTCTTTGTAAAACATGTCCATAACAAACAAACATAGCAAGCAAGGTACGAATTACAAACATAAATGTTTGAAATGAAGTGAGTTCTGGGAAGTAGTAATATGGTCTACAGAAGCTTGCACATTAATGGAGTACAAGGGCAGTCAACTGAGAACAAGACACGTGGAAAAAAGTAAGAAAACTGTTTATTATTTTAAAGGTAGCTGCCACATTTGCTAACACATGAACCCACTGTGAGACAAGACAGTCAGTGCCTTCAAGGAAAAATGTTTGTGGCTGCCTATGGAACCACGATTGTACCCAGGTCCACACATCTTTGTCCAAAGCAAATCGATGGCAATGAATGTCTTTCTTTAGGGCTCAAAAATAGGGAAACTGCAAGAGGGGAAATCAGGACTGTATGGAGGATATGTAAGGACTTCTGCAGCATAGTTAAAACAACTTTGGCAACATACGGGCCCGTCCACTAGCTTCCAAGGTTGTTTGAACTAGACTGCAGTAGTTTTGCTGGGAAGCCCTTACACATCCTCCACACAATCCTGACCTCTTCCCATATTTTGGAGTCCTGAAGAAAGACATTCACTGCCATCAATTTGCTTTGGGCACAGAGGTGCACACCTGGGTACAATCATGGTTCTGCCGGCAACCAAAAGGGTTTTCCATGAAGGCGTAGACTGTCTTGTCTCACAGTGGGATAATCTGTTAACAGTTATGGCAATTACTTCTGAGATAATAACCAGTTCCCTTACTTTTTTCAATATGTCTTGCTTTCATTTGACTGCCCCTCATACAAGTTAAAGTACCAATGTAAGCCACACTGCATGGTGCATACTTCACAACTTATATACAAAATATTTGTAATTGTTAATACTTTACCTGAAGCTTCGTCCATCTTTTCAACAACATATTTTTCAACAGGCTGACCGCCATCATCTGCTGGTGGGTTCCAGGCTAACTTGCAACCCTCTGCATGAATGTCGGATACCTTCAGTGGACCACCAGGTGGGCTTGGTTTGTCTAAAATACAAGTAAATATCACATCAACAATATTCAATCACAATACTGCTGAGTGACAAGTGACAACAAACGCTTCTATGTGACCCATGTTATTAGGAACAAAGAAGTTTGTCATAAGGTTACTGGTTTTATTTTTAAATTAAATAAAACTTTTTTGTATATATATTCTGCCAATCCTCCCCCTACCCTCCTGCCCTACTAATGTTTGTCACACAGCAACATAACCTGCATGAACTCTTATAATGGACACAGACCCAACACACAAATCTGCTATGATCATTGGAGTATCCAAGAAGGTTAAAATTATATGTGAATAGCTCATAAAATATGTGTTGCATCTTGGTCATTACTGTTATGCATGATACTTAAAAGATTTTTGGTATTACTGCTATTAAGGAGATGGTAAGCAGGAATGTGTGCCCTAGTTCTGTTATTTCATTTGTCTACAAACATTCAACATTATCATATAAAATTAAACTATTAGGATACAAAACTTCATAGTAAAATCTGTTTACTGTCTTTTAGCTGTGACTTTGAAGTGTACACTGGCATAGCAAAAATGCTATAAAGTCGACAGAATTTATTATTAAGTTTTCCCATTTATTTCATTGTTTCTGTTTGCCAAAATACCCATTATACATAGCATGAAATTTTTAAATTACTTCACATCCCACTAATTAGACATAGTATGAACATTTTGATGATCATTACTTTTATCTGAACTTACCTAAAACAATTACGTTTACTTCTGCTTCATCACGCCCATTAATGTTCTCTGCCACAATTTTATACTTTCCTGACTCAGCTCTTGTCGCCATTCTCACATTAATTTTTGTATTATATTCTGCATGCTGAACTTTAATTCTGTCTGATGGTCTCACTTCTTTTCCTTGTAACAGCCATTTTGTTGTTGGCGGAGGTTCTCCACTAACTTTGACATCAAATCCAAAGTTTTGACCTGCTTTGATTCTTACTTCTATCAGATTTGTTCGATCTATTTTTGGAGCAAGATTACGTGGCTTGGCAATAATTGTTGGTGTGGCATCACTGGGTTCACCTGGCCCAGCAGCATTTACAGCGCGAACCCTGAACTCATACGGCTGTCCCTCAATTAGGTCAGGCACAGTGGCAGTTGTCTGTCCTGCTGGAACCTCCAGAGCTTTCTCCCACTGTCCATACTTGTCTTTCTTCTCTACAACATAGCCAGTGATAGGTGAGCCTCCGTCATCCTTTGGTGGTGTCCATTTCAGATCAACATGGTCTTTGTCCCAGTCTGTAGCTTTTAGATCACCAGGTTTTCCAGGTTCATCTGTAAAACAACAAAGAGGAAGTGAGTAAATAAGTGAAATAACAATTTTAGTGCCACTGAAGCATTACTTTTGTAGAATTCTGTGATGTACATGTGATAGATTAACACAGATATTCTTTTCCAAGTTTAATTCACTGTAGAAAAAGACAGAAAACACCCAAAGATATGAGTGAAATGTTTATCATTTAAAAGTTTTCTCTACAAAAACATGTGGTTACAAGGGAACTTTTCTTCATGATGTAAACAGAATGACGTCAGTCATAGTGAGGGTCTTGAATGCATGCAACAAAACTAGATAAAATATGTATTTGTACTTATTTCTCTTCCATATCTGACTTCCGTATACACAAACTGTAGTTATCTTCATTATGAGAGGAGTGTTATCTAAGTAATTTTACATGTAATCTGGTCTGTAAGACTAGACAGAGCTCTCATTCATCTCAATACAAGTGAAAACACAGACAGATAGGAAATGATATGATTAATGTATTGCTGGAGGCTTCTCCACATTTTGGCCACGATGATTCTGTCAAAACATTGGTCAATAGCCTGCTACGTTATTCTACAAATGAGCTTGACTTTGTTTCTAGTGAACTTAAATGACAATAGGGCATTAAGCTATGACTCTCCACCTTATTTTAGAAAGACAGGAAAGCAGTTATCTTGAAAAACACATATAGTTTCCTATTTATTTTTCTTGTCAGTTTAACACATCATGGTAGTGGTTGTAGGTGCCCTAGAACTGCAATTTTAAAAACTAGAATTCAAATAGTTTGTATGAAGATTAGTTTTCTGTGTCACTTGAATCATATACATACTCAATGAAAGCATATGGAAATTCATATTTCCTGTTCTCATGTCCTGCAACAACCTGGCAAGACTGTTGGAGAACATAGGGTAACATTTCATGGATTTGTGGCAGTCTTGTGAAGTAACAGAAGAACTTCAGGAATATCCTTAATGATGATATGCCATTTTTGCAGGATGCAATGTGTTGTAGACTTCTTGCCTATGCAAATGCAAGAGGGAAAACACCACCTACAAAAGACTGTGTTAGGATAATTTTCCTGTTGTAAGTCTCTTAGTACCTATTTACTTTATTTTTATTGTGAAGATCATATCACTTAAAGCTTTCTATGTAATGATCTATTTAATAAACATTCCACGGCTCCTAAATAGCAAATCAATATTCCCATTCCAAGGCAAGGAGGGAGAGGGAGATGGCACACACATTATTGTGCTGCTGGGAGATAATAACATACGTAATATGATTAATCTACACATCTACCAGAGACGTGTGTTTTATGTACAAACATTTCTCCATTGCTTCTTCATCAGGTGACTTGTACCATACTATTAAACATAATGATGCAAGGACAAATAAATCTAATAATAATAATAATAATAATAATAACAAAAAACTGATTGTCAGTAGCCAAAGTAAATTTCTACTGAAGTTAGTGTGAGTCGTGTTTTCAGTTATTTAAAAGAAAGGCAGCCTTCACCACTTTAACCATATCAAACCTTGTTTGTGATGGTGCATGTTTCTTTGAAGTTTCTGTAATACTATCAAGCTAAACATTCTGATTCCATTTAAACAGGTGGCATAATACAGCATATAGAGGAAAATACTGAATACAGCTTACTGGAACAAATTACCTCAGTTTAATATGACAAACCTGCTTGTAAATAATCCAGAAGCTATATAATCATGAACAAATAGGAACAGAGAATTAAATTTAACACTTTATATCAACAACTTAAAAAATAGTGTTAATCAATACTGAAAAATAAAAAAAAGAAATAAATAAATAAAAAAATATACAGGCAAAATGAAACCAAACTAGGAGTGAATAGAGAACAAAATACCAGTGATAAAGTGATTAAAATTTCAGAGATGTGGTGTACATGTAGAGCCAGCAATGCTTTTCTTGGATGACCACAAAGATCAATGATACAGCTAACTGAGTGAATGAATCAGCTTTAAAAGAAATATATATGTGATAGTATGATCATATGGGTTTTATTATGTATCTTAACACAAGTGTATTTCTCAGTGTTGCAACTCTCACATATGTTAGTGTCTTTTTAGCTCCTTTCATTTTGAGAAAAATTAAGAGTATAAAGGCAATATACTTAATCATTGGAAAAATATGAAGGCTGTTATGATTAATTAAAAATAACAATATATTTTCAATGAGCTAGTATTAATGCAAATACTTACCAAATGGATTTTTAGCCACAATGGTCTCTGTAGCTACCAATGGTTCTGATTCACCTTCTGAATTCACAGCAGCTACACGGAATTTATATTCTTTCCCAGGTGTTAATCCAGTAACCTCCATAGCTACAAATGTAAAATGACAATTTTAAAATCAATTGTGAATAGTAATAACGATGAATTATAATGCTTGTGAGGTTTTCAAGAGGTTGTAGTCCTTGTCCTTTGAAGTAAAACTTTTAATCACAAGTTTTAGTTTGCTAATGGTATTTAGATCAACTTATATCAACATAATAATTATTTCACAGATACAGCATATAGCATTAATATATATAAAATAAAAGAAAGTAACATTTGACCATTATCTCTGAAGCAGCCATAACTTCACTCAAACTGAAAATCTAGCTGTATTGCTAACAAACAAAAGACAAAAATTAACTTTCCTATTCAACAATCCAAATCATTCCAGGTAGGTTTTCACTATTGTATATGGGATTAGATTTTTTAGTATTGCTGAACATCAGACAAATAGGGTTTCTAATTCTTCTTGAGTAAGAATTTAGTCCATCAATGAGTAAAAATTTCATCATTCCTGTCTAGTGCCCCTTATCCAGCCAACACTAGGTAGTGATTGGTATTGTCCTTCTCCAATTTTGTGGAGCACCAATCATCCACTTTTATAGGCTATAATTATAATGGGGTCACTGCTCCCAAAGGAATTTTAAATCTACACCCCTCACCCACCCTTCACCACAGCCCACCCCTTGCTTGATGTCAACCTAACTCTTGTAAATTCTTACAAGTGTTAGTACATATACTATATGCTCCTTTGTTTCGTCATGTTCTCTCATGTACCAAATGTTTCAGAATTAATCAACTGTTTCTGGTGTGATACTCTGTTGAAGTGAACTGTAAATGTGCACATCATTAGTACTGCTAAGCTTCTTTTTTTCATTTTTGTAATGTATGTTGAATAGACCGTCAGTGAGAGAGCACCTTGAGTTCCTGCTGCTAATAAGGCAAGTACACCATTCGTTTGTTATATATTTTTATGAGCTTCCAACAGAAGCGACTTATTCACAGATGAATGTGTAGTTACTAGTTTATTATTGTAATTTTTTGTGTGTTTGAGTGCTTACTAACCACAACCTTTTATTCTAATAACAGTGTAGCATACAGTACCGTTGTTGTTATTGACCCTTGTATCGAACCTTGTATCATACAGGCTTTTGTTTGTTTTAGTTAGTGTAGCTCAGTGTTGGATAGATGGTCAGTGAGAGAGCACCTCGAGTTCCTGCCTAAAAAGGCAAGTACACCATTTGTTTGTTATATATTTTTATGAGCTTCCAACAAAAGCGACTTATTTACAGATACCTGTGTAGTTACTAGTTTATTTTTGTAATTTCTTGCATGTTCGAGTGCTTACTAGGCACAACTTTTTCTTTTAATAATAATGTAGCATACAATACCACCATTGTTATTGACCCTCGTATCGTACAGGCTACTGTTTGTTTCAGTTAGTGTAGCATAGTGTTAGTTAGACCGTCAGTGAGAGAGCACCTCAAATTCCTGCTGCTAATAAGCCAAGTACACCATTTGTTTGTTAAATATTTTTACGAGCTTCAAACAGAAGTGACTTCAGTAATGGAAAGGAACTGAGATTGCTTTATACAGATGCGAGCCGAGTTGGTGACCCTTTGCTCAAAGATCCAGGCCATGTTAGCTCCCATCAGACAGTTTGAGGCTGCTGTCAAGAGGCACCACTGTGGGGGGTTGGTCACAGGGATGCAAGGGATGCTGAGCACATCCCATGTGTCCCCAAAGTGGTGCACTGCTGTGGCTGCCCAGGCTACTGCCTGCACTGAGGTGGACCTCTTACCTGTGGTCAAGTGGGAGATCATTCCAAAGTCTGGCAGGCAGCGAAAGACTTTCCAAGGGGCTGATTGTATGGCCTCCCTGGTTCCTTTGATGAACAAGTTTCAAGCGTTATATGCAGCTGACGAAGTCTCTAAGCTGGATACAGTCATCTACCCTGTTCCAGAGGAAGATTCTCAGTCCACAAGGTCTGGGCATTCACAGAGGGTGGGTTTGCTGGTAGTTGGGAGATCCAACATTAGGCATGTAATGCAGCCCCTTAGAACATGGCTGCCAATGAGGTGAAGGAAGCCAGTGTGCAGTCCATGTGCATACCGGGGGGAGTCATTCTAGATGTGGAAAGGGTGCTTCCAGATGCCATGAAGAGTACAGGGTACAGCCAACTGCAGGTGGTGGCTCATGTTGGTAATAATGATGTGTGTCACTTTGGATCGGAGGAGATTCTCTCTGGTTTTGAGCAGCTAGCTGAAATGGTGAAGACTGCCAGTCTTGCTTGCGAGATTAAGGTGGAGCTCACCGTCTGCAGCATCATCAATAGAACAGACTGTGGTCGTTTAGTGCAGAGCCAAGTGGAGGGTCTGAATCAGAGGCACAAGCTGTTCTGTGTCCGTGTAGGCTGCAGATTCCTTTAGTGCCACCGGATGGTGGGTTTCCTGGTTCCACTTAATAGGTCAGGAGTCCACTACACACAGGAAGTGGCTACACAGGTAGTGGGGGCTGTCTGGAAGGGACTGGGAAGTCCTTTAGGTTAGAGGGTCTCGGGAAACCACAGAAAGCTTATCCGTCTAAAAGAGGGCAGCTAAAACAGATTAATGTAGTTGTAAAAATGATCGGTCTTATAGTTGTAAATTGTTGTAGCTGTGATGAAAAAGAATCAGAGCTCCAAGTGCTAATAGAAAGCATTGAAGCTCAAATAGTTATAGGTACAGAAAGCTGGCTAAAGCTGGAAATAAGGTCAGTGAAAATTTTTTCAAAGGATCTAACAGTGTTCAGAAAGGATAGATTAAATACAGCTGGTGGTGGATTGCTGTCAGAAATAGTTTACCTTGTAGTGAAATTGAGATAGATAGTTCCTGCAAAATAGTATGTGTAGACGCTACACTTGACAATCGGACTAAACTATTAATTGGATCGTTTTACCAACCCTCCGACTCTGAAAATATATTTTCTGAACTGTTCAAGGAAAACTTGAGTCTCAATTCAATTATACATATATACTCATACAATTATAGTCAGTGGTGAGTTCAATAAACCCTCAATATGCTGGAAAAATTATACATTTAAAGCCGGCAGCAGGCATAAAATGTCATCTGAAATTGTACTGAATGCTTTCTCAGAAAATTATTTTGCACAATTAAGATCATGAGCACACTCAAAGCATAAATGGTTGCAAAAGCAAACTTGACCTCTTAGCACCAAATAATCCTGGATGAGTAGGGAGTATTATGGAGAATACAGGGACTAACGACCGCAAGGCAGTTGCTGCTAGTACTCAATCACTGTCCAGAGCCAAGGACTAATTGCTCACCGCTCATTTATGATATCCCAAATATCCTCAATAGGAATAGCAATTAAACAATAACATAAGTGACTTCCCCATCAAGCGACAGCCCAAACTATTCCATTCACCTCCCTGGCAGAAGCACTTTTTCTTTACTACAGCAATTAAATGATAACATAATTACTCATGAGTGATGGCAGCCTAATGTCTGTACAGTACTCCTTGAACCATTCTGATACAATTCAGCAGTGACAGAGCGACGATCTGTTTTGTGGTGTCTCAAAGGCAAACAAGTCAATACATGTGATCATATAGTATATTGCTGTATTTTCTTCGAATGAGAGACAACAGCAGACACGTAAGAGGTATAAATCCATCTCATGTACATAGCTTTCACATGAGAGGTCTTCAATATGCTTTTATCCTGCCAATGGTGTATATCAGCATATATAGTGACTCATCAATCCACTTGACCTTTTCCCTTACTCTGAGGATCCAATGGCAATGTTACTAAGTCGATGCTAATTTCAGTACCATGTGATGTCTGGTGAGTACATCAACTTGTGTGTGGCATTGGATCATGCACCCCTCTAATGAGGGGGTCATCATGTATAGCATGGCTGCTGAATAATCATTGTTTTGCAGCTTTAACTGGTGAATGATTTGCTGCAGTGTGTCATATCTAATCTGTATAGTGTTACAATCTGAAATAGTCAATGGCAGCCCTTGCCATCAACATCCATAGCAATTGATTCCAGTGATGATGCTTTCCCTTAATCCATGATCTTCAGGTACCCCTTTGAAAGTCCAGTGCTTGAATGATCTCAGATGTGAAGCATTCCATGTGCCACCAGCTGCAATTGGGATATGATCGAATGCACTGATGTTACACGCTTTGATTACCATGCTGTCAGACAGTACAAGGCCTGATGAATTCCCCATCAAGTGACAGGTCAGACTATTCCATTCACCTACCTGGCAGAAGCACTTTTTCTTCGCCATAGCAATTAAATGATAATATAATTACTCATGAGTGTAAATATAATACTGAATATGATAAATTTAACAATACCATGGAACAAGACAACCATCCTTCATTATGAAGACTAGATAATTCATGGAGTATAAACATCTGACAATGATACATCTTTTTCAATAATGTAAAATTCAAAACTTAGCTAGTAGCCAGTAGCTGTCTTCCTCCCTCACAGATACCTCATACTATTTACCATACAAATATGGTTTCTCAGATGCCAATTTTTAGCATCTTATCCCCAAGTCTATATCATAATAAATTTATGAAAACAACTTCAAATAATGTTATCTCATGTTTTCTAAAAAGAGACCAACAATGACAGCTAAATCCTGTGAATTTGGATAGCTTGAAGGAGAAGGGACTGTAACATCACAACTGAAGAAGCTTAAGTAAAATTTTTATAACTAAGTCAATGGTAGCATATTTAACACATTTTCCCCATTTTCCCATATATCTTAGTATAACATTTACTCATGAGACTAGACATTCACAAACACTAATCAGTTATATTAACCTGGTTCATTGGATCTTCCACAAGGTACCCAACAGCCTGTCTCTGGATCCATCTTTTCAACTTGGTAATACTCGATTGGAGTACCTCCATCATCCTTTGGTCGCTTCCATTTGAGTTTACATCCTTCCTTGTGGACATCAGATACCTAAAGTGTAAAAAAGGAATTAACTGGATGATGGAAAAACCTGGTGGAACACAAAGATGACCTGAGAAAAAACATCAAGACATAACACTGGACAGCAGACAGGCACAAAAACAAGGAGTTGGGTATTACAGTTGTATTAGTGTATTCCCAGGTGACAACATGTGGAGAGCATGTAAGAGATTTTTAAATTAGCACTAATGATAAAGTGTCAAAGATTTACTTGCCAATGACAACTTAGTATCATTAGTTTTTAGTTGTTGGAGTCAACAGAAGTGCAGTATTCATTTCATCCAAAAACCAAGAACTAAGTGGTGTGATTGTAAATGATGTTTTTCACAAAATTATTAAGTGGTTCTCAGCAAACAGACTCTCTTTAAATTTTTATAAAACACAGTATATACAATTCCATACAGTAAATGGCACAACTCCAGTAATAAATATAGACTTTGAACAGAAGTCTGTAGCAAAGGTAGAATTTTCAAAATTTTTAGGTGTGTCCATTGATGAGAGGTTAAACTGGAAGCAACACGTTGATGGTCTGCTGAAACGTCTGAGTTCAGCTACGTATGCTATTAGGGTTATTGCAAATTTTGGTGATAAGAATCTCAGTAAATTAGCTAACTATGCCTACTTTCATTCACTGCTTTCGTATGGCATCATATTATGGGGTAATTCATTGTTAAGTAGAAAAGTATTCATTGCTCAAAAACGTGTAATCAGAATAATTGCTGGAGCCCACCCACGGTCATCCTGCAGACATCTATTTAAGGATCTAGGGATCCTCACAGTAACTTCACAGTATATATATTCACTTATGAAATTTGTTGTTAATAATCCAACCCAGTTCAAAAGTAATAGCAGTGTGCATAGCTATAACACCAGGAGAAAGGATGATCTTCACTATGCAGGGTTAAATCTGACTTTGGCACAGAAAGGGGTAAATTATGCTGCAACAAAAGTCTTTGGTCACCTACCAAACAGCATCAAAAGCCTGAGAGATAGCCAACTAACTTTTAAAAATAAATTAAAAGAATTTCTAGATGACAACTCCTACTCATTGGCTGAATTTTTAGATATAAATTAAGGGAGGAAAGAAAACTACTACAACAACTTAAACATTAGTGTCATGCAATATTTTGTGTAATGTAATATCTTGTACAGACATCTTTTATTAATCTGACACGTTCCACATCATTATGAAGTGTCGTATTCATGATCTATGGAACAAGTATTAATCTAATCTAATCTAATCTGCTTCATTCATTGTAAAAATATATATTTTGTATCATAACTGAACCATGTACAAAAATACAGTATTGATATCCATTTTGGGGAGCTCTTACCTGAAGTGGTCCTTCTGGAGCAGTTGGTTTGTCAGTGACAGTCACATTCACAGTCACCGAATCCTTTCCAGATGTATTTGTGGCTGTTATTGTATATTCACCAGAATCACCACGGTGTACAGGACGGATTACAAGCTTGCTGTTATAATCCACATTATCAACTTGCACTGTCTTGGATGACCTAAAAAAAAATTACAATTTCACTTTTTTCACTATCACCAATTGCAACTACAAATTTGAAGACCTAAAGTGAAAGCGAATACAGGCAGGGGAAAATTGGGGGGATTGAGGATGATGAATCCTATGACTCCCAGTATGTTGCAAGCCATTTGATGCCACTTTGTGGACCACATGACAATTTCATTATATTTGTATCCAACAGCTTCTCATTTGGGCTTATGAGGTTGTGCACATCCTGCTCCATACATATATTTCCATACCAGAAAAATCTGAGGTAGTTACCAGGAATCAAAACTGGAACCTCCATGATAATAGCCAACAACACTAGCCACTACATCACAGAAGCAGCTCTAGTGGCTCCTTGATACTGGCTGCTGTTGGGCTACAGGTACTGACACAAAGTCTCCAGTCACACTCTTACTTAGTAGATACAAATATTATTAGACTTAGAATGCTGTGTCTACTAATATATCATTAGAGCAGCTACGAAACACATATACTGAAGAAATTATTACAGTTTTATTAATATTCAGACAAGACTAGTATAAGGTTATGGATTATAGGAAAGCAACTTAACAGTTTAATGAAATACTTTTTATTGAAATTAGTTCAATAGTCCAAATTTAAACTGGCTTGTGATGATGTTATTGAACAACGGTTTCATTCATTGAAATTTATTGATGGTAAATATCTGCATCATTCATATTTCACCACATTATACAAGAATGATGATTTAATACCCAGCTGCTATGCATGGGTATTGAAGTGTTTAGTAATTTGTTCCTTATTGACTACTTAGCCTCTGCACAAGATTCCTATTGATACCAGCAGTAGATTTATCACATTCCTTGTTTTTATTTTCATTTGATTAATACAACACAGTGAACCATGCTTCAAAATAAAATATATCTAATGTCAAGGATTAGGTGTGCCAAAAGCAGACAGTCTTCCAAGTCCTGCAACTGAACCATTAAAAGACTTGCATACACAAAACAAATAATTATGTCAGATGATAACAATGATGACAGACAACAGTTATAAAACTTCCAGTACTGGATAAAAAGGCTGTCTGTGTTGCAAGTGTGTAATATTTATTCTGAACCAATGATACAGTAGTTAACGTTGAAAGAAATAAAACAGAACACTTATCACAGTTTTGCAAATCAGATGTAGCTCCTTAACATATAATAGTTTCAATAAAAAATTTATCAGACCTAAGTTATTATTAAGTATTCATTATCATACCCAATTCCTAAAGCATATTTCAATGTTCTGAAAAGCTTGTAAGGGTGTTGCAGGGGAGATTGCACTGAGAGATATTTGTTAAGAAAAAATTTGATATGTTGCACCATTTCCACATTATTTAGTACTGAAGCTAGCAAATCAGGTTGTTGCATACACAAATTCAAGCACTAGCATGCACTAAAATGCAGCATGGTAACGCAAAGACATAAAAATCCAGTAATGCACAGACGTCTTGTTTGAATGCTCATTACCACTAAAAACGTGCCTTTCTGGAAATGGTATATGCAAGCTTGGCGAAGAACAAGTTTGGTGACATTGTCTCTCGCAGGTTCCTTGAGTTTGAATGCATGATGACTGGTTCACTTTAATGCTACATAACTCAGAAATGGTGCAACACGTTGAATTTTTTTCTTACTGACTGAGGAGCATTTTTTCAAAACTCTGTATATGCAAAAAATTAGGCATTGTGATGGCATAATGTTGATCTTTCACTTCAAACTCATGAACCAAGTCTTAGCAAAAGTCGACTACTACTGTGTATAGTTCCACAAGGTTTTAGCAAAACTCGATACGTGTATTCTCACAGTTACAGCGTAAGTCTCTACTGTCTCGACTCTCTTTCTGTAGCAAGCAGTTAACAATAATGGAGTATATTGGTTGCTTTAAGCAATGTTACTCATTGTTGTAACAATACTTATTGGTGAGAATAGTGTTGCAACCAGACTTTACTGTCATACAAACAAATGCAGCTTACTTTTAGACTAGTATTAACTTGATGCTCATGTGTACGTCTACAAAAAAGTATTGCATGAGGAAGCAGAATGGATTATGAGTCTCACAATTCTAAAAATGGCATACAGGTCAAAGAATGTTCCAATGGAAGAAAATCTTGATTCAAGAAGAGCTTTCATTGACCTGACACGCAAACCAAAAAGTGTTAAAAGGAACCTATCGTTAAATGCAACCATGGACTAGAGATTTCACCTTAAAAAGCTAAAGAAATGAAAGAATGCAAAGCAGCTGCACTCTGCAACAAAGATATTTCCCACTTTCATCATCACATGACATCATTACATAAAATGGATCAAGACAATTTTCTTGTAAAATTTCGTTACATATTTTCACCCTAGCTCAGAGAAGTGGACCCCCAGAATGCAAAAAGGAAGAAAACAGTGACAGTGAAGTATACCATTAGGAAAAGGAATTATGAAGTGGTGCCTGTTTGTGCTGCAACTTTCCAGGAAGTATCTGAAATGTCAAAGTATAAGTTATACTATTTAGCAAGCTTGTTCCATGAAATAGGAAGGTCACCAAAGCAAAGAAGGTGAGGTTACAGAACAGGAAAGGGACATAAGGAGGTAACTGTTGCCACTAAGAATTGCAGAGAGAGCCATCATGGAAGGGGAAACCCTTCGAGAGGTCATTTGTCTTCAGGTCTTACAGTCAATACAATGTTCAAGAGATCCTGTGAAGAAAGGAAAAATTTAGGACTGAACAATGTTCCTTATCAAAGTACAAGCTTATATTTTACAAACATTTCAATCTATCATTCAGGACACCTCATACTGATACCTCCTCCACTTGTAAGGTTGGTTTAATGTAAATAAAAGCAGAAACATGTCGGCAAAAGAACAATGAACTATGAACCAGCTACAGGTTACATAAAACTCATGCAAAGAGGTTTTATGATACAATGAAGGAAGATAATCCAACAGTCATTACGATTTGCTTTGACCTGTAGCAAAACCAATCCATTCCAAAACTACCAGTCAGTGAGGTTTTTTACACTAGACGAGTATGTTGATGCAATCTGTGCATTATGATCTGTACTAAGGAGCAAAAAAAGAAAAAAGCTTCGTGTTTTACACCTAGTTGGAGACAGAATCTTCAAGAAGATGCAATCAAGTTGCTTCAGCTTTGCTAGACTTTCTTTTTGACTTAGATAAAAAATCACCAAATGATTGCACCTGTTATACATCTATTTTCAGATTCTTGCAGCAGCCAAAATAAAAACAGTTGTATGATGGCAATGCTTATTGTGTTCTTGGACAAGAGCACAAAATTAAATAATATTCATCACTTCTCACTGTTCATGGCCATAGCGACATGCCTCCAGACCTAGTGTATGGTAGAACCCCAGTCTTGCAGAAAAAAAGGAAGTACCTTGTCTCCTAAAGAAAACTATGATATTTATTGAAGAGAATGGTACTCTCAAAGTTCTAAACACAGACTGGGCAGTTAAAACTCTAAATGATAGTGTGCAGAAGGTACTAAAATCCAAGTTACCACACAAAATAAACAGCCAGCATATCATTTCATACATGAAAGCAAAGAAAATTGTTAGTGTGTCAGTAAGCAATTCATACTCTGGAGACCCTGTACAAGATGACATCCTGAGATGAAAGAAACCATGCCATCCAACAATACTGACATCCAACCTTCTAAAAAAACAAAATATGAGACGCAAAGAAAAGGAGAAAGATGTGTATGCCCTGATAAAGTATTTTGAAATTACATTTGATGCAAAAGAATTTTACAAAGGTGTCCTAGATGAATAATGTATAGATGTAAGAGGGAAAACTTGACAATAACAATGTGATTGTAACATGCAATATTTTTTGTGTTATTCATTTCATACTTCATGTAATATTGATGATAATGATATAAGCTAAACAAATATGTTAAAATAGTTATCTTTGCTATTATTGTATTATGCAACTGTACTTCTATTATTATTGTTTGAATTCTCAATAAAGTCAATAACTTTAGATTTAAAAAATGGCTATGTATAATAATATGTGCAAAAATATGCATTTTACAACAGTGTAGGAATATAATAAACACTAAAGCATATAAAAAAATTAGTTGTGGAAAAAAGTACATGGAATTAAAGAAAGCAACATAATTAATACCAGCAATAATTGTAAGCATCTATCTACTTTTGACAAACACTGGAAAAATCACACCTTAATATACTGTTATAAAAATTACATTTTAATATATTTCATTACAATGCTTTACTGTCAGTGATACCTAATAGTCATGTAAAAATTCAAATGCTCCTACATATTTATCCAGGTGAAAGAGAAAATTTCATTTTATGAAAAACTGTACATGTTCCATTTATCAAATTTTGAAAAAATGTTCCACAATTATTCCTCAGCACAAAATCCCCTGCAACACCCTTTCAAGCTTTTCAGAATGTTTCTGACGACTCTGTATAGTCCACAGATAGTAAGTACATATTTGGAAGCTCATAGGACGAGAGAATTTGTATACAGATTTCAGTGTGTTCTTTGTAATTAGCACTTCATTGCTACCTATCCAAGCAATGTCTTTATATAATATTTTTTCGTCAAGATTACACACACAAAATGAATTAATCACTAAATGTTCTCATAACACTGAAAAATTAATTATGCATATCTTTCTCCATAAAGTTTCCTTATATTACAATATGATCCTAGTGAGTTATGGTAACATTTATAAACACCAAACACCAAGCCTAAGCCACATTTGCAACTACCATGGCTAAGGCTACAGTAAATAATAATGTAATTTAATACAGAGGCTTTGTCACACTAACTTGTTCTTTGTATGAGAAACCAATATCAAACAAGGTTGTGTTGTGAAACATTTATCATAATTGGGATAGACTCATTTCACTGACATATGCATGTATAAGGCACTTTTTCTCTCCAGATTCACTTTTAATATGCATTAATTTCTCTTAAGAGAGTGCTCTTTATCCATTTAGCATTTTGCTACTTCTGTTATAATTGCTCAATTTTTAAATTAAATTGACCTATCACTTTGCTATGGGGCCAGCCTCCTTTACTGCTGTTACTGGTGCATTATTGTTATAAATATCACAAACATGCCGGACATAAATGATCCTAAGAAAGGTATCAAGCACATAATCTGAAGAAACCTCTCCCAGTACGCATGGTAAAGTTTTCCTCTAACATTAATGGTGCTTTGAAAACACTCAGTACTGGATAAAAAAATGAGCCATATACGAAAATGTATCCCAACAGGTACAAGATAAAGTTGCAAATATCTTTCTGAGTGCTCTGGTGGCCCAGTGCATATGCATCAGATTACAAGTTGAAAGACTAGGGCCTGGGAGCTTGTTAGCCCAAAATTTTTCTCAAGTAACTTGTATTTTACTTTTAAAAACATTTTATGTGTATGAAAACCATGAAGGTGTGCTGCAGTTTGGATATCATTTTGAGCTATAGATGCCTCCAAAACTACTTACATCATCTGGTTCTTAGAGTGGGAGAAGACAAGAACATACCACTACCAACAAGATTACATATAGTAATCCACTGTTAAGTTGAAAGATACTTATGCTTTATGAACTGTTCACTTCTATCATACTTTTCTGTCTAGAATAACAAAATTAGGGCACAGATGAAGATTTATTATGCCCAACATTGCCAATCTAGGAATAAGTTATGAAGCATCTTACACAAGACAGATTTAATGAGACAGAACAACCTCAGTAGTCACAGTAACAATGGCTACAGTCATTTTAAAAATTTAAGATAGTTGTACATCAGTTAAGAAGACATAAACATACTGCCAATCTTTCAGCATTATTACTTTGGTCAATAACCCAGGTACTTCCACTGTGTGGAAGGTGTACTCTTACATGAAATGTGGATTAGATTTTATCATTTACAAGTTTCATGAACATAGAACTACTTTTGCCATAAGTGACCAATGACTTTTTAAAGGAAAGCACTATCAGCAATTCAACAACTGATGACATGGTCTTCATCCAAATGTTTAGCCATGTGCTCATCACGCATGACCACAATACAAAGAAGAGAAGTGACAAACTGATAACAGAAATGAAATCCACTTACTTCAACGGAATGCTGCCATACCGCCACTCCACATTTGGTGGGGGTTCTCCAATAATGTTGACATCAAACTTCAGTGTCGATCCTGCAGATAATGTCACATCACGCAAATTTCTCCTGTCTATCCTTGGTGCCACTGTAAAACAGGAATTACTTTCAGTATACTGTGACAGCAATAATATTAGCACTATGAAACAGCAGTTGGACAACACAATGCTGGAAAGTATTGGGAAAACGCTCTTTTAATGATATAACACTTTTCACTAAGAATGAGTGTCTTGGTGAATGAACAAAGCTGGATATAGAGACAATAATGTCAGGCTTGCTGTAATGGATAAATCATACTACATTTTCACAACATTATAAAAAATTGCCAAGTTATACCACACGTGAAGCATTCAAATGCCCAATAGTGTTTATCACCTCCTTGTGAACTTGCACTAGAGAAGCAGAGAGGAACTATCAACACACTGAGGCATTAATAAATCAGAATATTTGAAAATGGCAGCCAACAGCACATATACCATATTTTATGGACTATAAGACACACCTTAATTTTTAAGCAATTTAAAAAAATAACATTTCTACCATTTTTATTATTAGATTGCAAAGCCAGGTTAAAAAAAAATAATAATAAAATCTTGGTTTATAAAACTGAACTGACCTTCAAAATCCCTTAAAATCATCATCTGAACTTTCTTCTTCTTCTTTCTCTTTGTCATCATTGTCCTCTTTGTATCAAGAGCATTACTTATGCCGCACTTCTTGATAGATTTAACCATAATGTCTTCTGTCATCCTAGACCATGGCTGTTTTATCCACCGACACACTTGTTTGATTTTAGGTCATTTCAAACCTCCCTTTCGCATGAATTCATGTTGGGTTTCATCCATCATCCATTTGTTCCATTTTTCTCTGATACACACTTCAAATGGTTCATTGGTTGACACATCAAGAGGTTGCAATTGTGAAGTAATTCTTTCCAGAATAACAGCAACGTTTGTATTTCCCTGTCTCAATTCTCATTTACAGAACTTTTCAAATGATTACAAACTGATCTAGCACAAGAAGAGAACTCTTCTTCAATAAAGCACCTTTCCTCCTCTTCCACACTCTGCTAATAGATAATTTCATTCTAGCCTCATCCATCCAGTCTTTGTCATGTATGTGAACAACAGCACCCAGCGGTATTTCAGAAGTTTTTGGAATTGTTTTGCGCTTGAAAATGATCATTGGATTAAGTTTACTACCATCAGCACAACATGGAAGGTCAACAGTACAGTGCATTCTTTCATGTCCACTTGTTTTTATAGTTACAGTTTAGCACCTTTTATGGCAGCGGGTCTGTTACTCAGCACATCAGATGTCAGAGGAGTTTCATCCATATTCACCATTTGGGTAGTTCCACACTGATCTTTTGATGTTGAATAATAAAGCAATGAAAAGATAATATTTTCACTTCATACTTTTCTGGCATTTTCTGAAATATTTTGGTTTTGGTTCGCATGCTAAGTCGATGATGCTTCATAAACCAATAATACCAATCAACTCCACCCTTTAAGTCTCTTAAGCCCCATTGTAGTGCAAGCTTATGAGCTGGTATTTTAATCATTTTTGTATTATTTACAAGGCCATTTTGATGATGTCCTTGAATCCAAGTAATTATGTCATCTTCTAGTTTTGGCCATTTTGCATTTAATCCTCTATTTGCATATTTAGTTTTCCTTTTTTGTCAGTTCTTCTTTACTAGCCCACCAATCACAAATTGTTTTTTCTGTTGGTGTAGGGCTGAAACACTGCTCAGCTGCTCTGTTCCCATGAACTTCTGCATATGCTATTACTTTCAACCTATAGCCATATGCTACTACTTTCAGTTTATAGCCCACATCATATGAATACCTGTTATTTTTAACCAATTACAAAACTAGCTACTAACAAAAATATTCTACTGTTACTGATAACATTAATCACTTTCAATTCAAGTTCACTGGCATCAGAAACTGCAATGATGCACCATAGGCTAGACAGTGTCCTGGGTTGGCGATGGTGGCGCAGGAGGGCGACAGTGTTCGTTGCATCGGTGCACTGCTGCTGCCAGCTGAATCCAATGACGCCAGATAGGTACACAGATTTCCCACAGCATGTCCATTTTTAGGGATGGCAGAAATTTTAAATCTAACACTAGACATTTTTTTGTTAATTTCAATTAAAGGATACACCTGAATTTTGGAGGAAATTTTCTGAAGAAAAAAGTGTTTATTATAGTCCATAAAATACTACTGGCTTCTGTTGTAATCCTTATACATGGATGCTTACATGCCATTTAACTCTTCAAAATCAAACCAAATTTTAAGTTGAGAGTCTGCAGGAATTACATTTCAACTGAAGTGAATGAGTTCTTTCAGGAATTGAAATAATTTGTTTTTTCTTTTTTTCTTGGCCTGCCCATTTAATGTATCCACACGGAGGAAGGTTTACCAGTAGCAGCAGGCAAATTAATTTTCACACAGATACTGGAACATATAAGGATCATATTTTCTTTCTTCCTTTTCAGCGCCTTTCATCCAGACAATGCTGGGTCAGGGCTTCATGGAGAACCAAATATACCCATGTATATGTCATTATTACAATGGGATCGAGACTCCCCAAAGGAATTTTAAAGCTGTGTCCGCTACCCCCATGCCCTCCCGTGGGAGGAATCCATGTATCCCATCTGTCTGCATCTAGTGTAATTGCATGGCCAAATATGTCTCATTTTTCAAAGCATTTGCACATTGTGTATCCAAGGCAGTACATGGAAAGCAGTCCAGAATTCACCTCAGTGGTGTGAAAAACCACCTAAAAATTGCATCCAGTCTGGACAGCACACCAGTCTCTATCTTTAACCTACAAGGTAGATTCAATCCAGGGCCAGCACGTCTCCCTGTGTCCCAGAAGCAACTGTCTGTGTGGATAAGCATAATACTATGTTTCTAAACCAGACAATCTGTGATAGTGATCATTTTAACTCTATGAGTATGTATGATTTTTTTTTTTTTTTTTTTTTTGTTATCTCTGATGAACCTAGAAGCTCTAAATCTTTTTAAATGTGTGTCTATTGCACAACACCTCAGCTACATAGAGATACATTACCTTTCCTCTTTAAACTGTTCATTTATTTGTATTCCCTAAGGAAATTATTGGTCTCTAATGCAACAGATATCACTCTGCCTTCTAAAAATATGTGAATAATCTTAATATAATGATACTCATTGTCGGTGCACAGTTTCACACACAGGGCATAACACTGTTCATTTCTTAAGCTATCAGTTATCCCACCAAGGTAATTATGGTGTGATGCATTAGATGCAGCTCTTGCTCTAACACAAATTTCCTGCAAAGTCAGTTCAATGAACTGTGGAGGTCATTATAAAAATAGTAAATTTCTATAATATTTTCTATGCAAAAAAATCTTGTCATATGACACTCGAGTAAAATTTTGTTAATACTGTCTGTGATTACTTACAGAATCTAGGCTTGGCAACGAAGTTTTTGCTTGCTTCTCCAGGTTCACCAGGACCTGCTTTATTTACAGCAATGACACGGAACTGGTATTCATTGCCTTCAATTAGACCATGAATCACAGCTTGTGGTGTTGGACTTTCAGTCTCTAAAGCTTTTTCCCACATCATGCTGTTAAACAAATATTAAGACAATACATATTATTTCCTTACTTTAAGATTCACAGTTTTTATATACTTACAGAACTTCTATTAGATAATGGGGATGAAAAACAAATACTGCAGAAACATTGGATGGTCAATATGGTGATACAGAAATTACAATATAATTATTAGAAAATTATTACTTAAATGACAAAAATATTTAAAGCATATCAACAAAGAAAAACAGACTTTTATAACCCACAATACTTAATTACATCTGACTGATGGGTCTGTCATCTTTTTATGTCCTCTCAATGACGTAACTTTTTTAAAGGTAGAATACTTTATCAGGTGTGTCTGTCAAATTTATTAACAGAAATGTCCCCATATTCCCATTTTACTCATTTATCACTATTCATTATCACAAATTCAATGAACAGATAAACGTAATACCTGTATTTATCTTTCTTTTCTATAATATAACCAGTGATTGGTGAACCTCCATCGTGAGCAGGTTCTTTCCATACCAGGTCTACATGGTTTTGGCTCCAGTCAACAGGTTCTGGGGCACCAGGAGTACCAGGAGCAGCTAAAAAAAAGTCAATAACTTCCTTCAGTAGTTGATGCACGGATAGAACACCCAAGAAGTACCCAGTGCTTACTGAATTATTTAGTAATGACTATACATTTATACAAATATAATTTCATTATCATTTCATGTATCCTGATAATATGAACCCACATGTAGCTGTAGCAGGAAACAATGATTTATGTATTCAGTTTTGACACAGTAACTAATGGCTATTCCCTTTCAAAATATTTTATGTATATGAGAATAAAAGTAGAATAAGGAATAAGCTGACAAGTTGAAGAACAATTTTATAGAGTTTTAAAATGTGGCATCGTATGAGGCAGTATGATAAAACAGAATGATATCAATTATTTTACAATAATGATAGCGTTGCAAACTGCAGCTTATTCCCAAATGTAATGGTCACAAATGGAATGAATAATATGTAATATGTAAACAAAAATACAGTTATATCACTATACTTATACCACTATTACATCACAGTCTACAAGCATCTATGAAGGGAGGACAAGAAACACAAACTGTCTTAAGAGGTCTGAATTTTAAATCATTAGTGAAATCACATATAAAAGGACAATGATCTCTAGTGTAGTTCCTTAGCATGGTTTTCATAGAATAAATGAATGATTTTTTTCACAAGTTCCTACAGTATCAGTCCTATTTCTGCATCATCTTAAAACTTAGAGGTAAATTCTGACTGATAAATATTATAATTCAAAATTAAATACTAATTTGATTGTGCTGTAATACTTGAGAAGGTTCTGAAACTTTCTGGCAGATGATAAGTGAATATCATGAATATTTTATGCTAATAACATGTAATTTTACTCCTTTTGATCCAACTTATTGTAAAAGGTTATCAGTATGTCTAACGTTCAAAAATATGCAGGAAAAACTATTCACTTCTCTCCATGTATGAATAAGTGGGCATTACTCCGTATTTACATAATCTGAGGAATTAGCAGTCTTTTTGTTGTGCCTGTCTGCAACTCAACATCTCCTCTATATGATAAGTAGCAATGTATCCTTTTCATAACATTGTCATTATTCCATCCTGGATTTTCCATTGTTTGATTTTACATAAACTTACAATGAAAACAAAAAATTGAAGCTAACACTGCAGCAATTAGATGTACAAATGGTCGCTGGCACCAAAGACTTAAAGCAAAAATATTTGACCAACAATATGGCATAACTGATGAGAGCAATTCTACATCTTTTGAAACCAAAAGCATTTTTCCACGAGTTAAGCTCAAAACTACATGAGGAGAAATGATGTGAAAAAGTGGCAGAAATTGTAAAAGAAAAAAAGAATCCACATAGATTAAGTTTCACATCATGTAAACATGATGATGGTGATGCAAATAGCAAAATAAAATAGCTAATGCATCAATTTCTGATAGGAAACAATACATTTTAAGACATTCAATTTGCAGTCAAAACTGTCAGTCAGAGAGTGGGCATTATCAGTTACTATTCATTCTCTGGTAACTAATGTTTTTGCTCATATCATGCTTTATTTCAATGGATGGGATGTGAAACTTATTTCTTAAATTCTATTATTTTCATTGTGATTATCTCCCAAGTGGCTAAGGTTTTCGGGAGCATATGTTACATACTTCGCAATCCCTATCAGTCTAGTTTAGTCTGCCTCTGTAGCTGAGCAGTCAGCATAGATGGCTGCCTTGCAGAGGGCCTGGGTTTGATCCCTGGGACTGCCAAAGATTTTTCCTTGGTGGGAGGACTGCTATGGGGAGCACTCAGCCTCATGATGCCAACTGAGGATCTACTTGACTGAGTAGTAGTAGCTCCACAGGCTGGAACTACTTGAGTGAATAGTAGCAGCTCCACATTGGGAAAGACCACAAAACACCTGGGAGAGAGGTGTGTTGACCACATGCCTCTTCATGCTACATCCACAAGATTCTGCAAACCAGAGGATGACACAGCAGCCAGTAGACATCCCTTGGTGCTCCCCAGCTTGTACAATGAGCTCATATCAGTCTAATTACTCATTTTTCTTTTTCTCACATGGAATGACACTCTAATTCATGCTCAGTCTAATGTTTTGCTTTTCATTGGCCTATAGACTTGACCACATCCTTCATAACTACAAGTGAATATTTTCTTGCTTACATGTCAATACAAACCAATGAATGTTCTCTCTGTAAGTAATTTCACTTGTTAAAAATATAAATTTGGTTCTAACAGTAAATTACTTACTGAAGGGATCCTTAGCTGTTGTAGGTGACAGTGTCTCCAAAGGCTCAGATTCACCTTCTTTATTGACAGCCTTGACTCTAAACTGATAATCGTGTCCAGGAATAAGACCTGTTACTTCCATCTGTGGCTCCTTGCTTCGGCCAACTGGCAGCCACACACCAGTATCTGTATCAAATTTCTCAACAACATATGTCTCAATTGGTTCACCTCCATCATCCTTTGGCTTCTTCCATTTGAGAGTACAGCCATCTTTGTGGACATCTGACACTTCCAGAGGACCTTCTGGTTTACCAGGTTTGGCTGTAAAATTAATTTTACATAAAGCACTTTACATTGAATAACAGCTGAGTCCCTCTATGGGTGTAGGTAGTTTTCTTTTTTTTTTTCCAAAGCAGTACATTCATATTAGAATACTGTATAGCAATTACATAAAATATTACGAAAGACCACCAAAGACAAAATATAATGAAACTTACATGTAAGTGTGAGTCATATGAATCAATTAATACAATGGAATAGTCTTCACAGGAGTGAAATAGCCCTGGTTCGTATAGCATTGTTATCTTCTCAAATTCACATGGCACTTTCAAATATGAAATAACTATCACAAGAAATCATAGTGTCATTTAGAATTCAGTGTTTCAATTGGTTTCTGAACAGTGCACAAACACTGTTGTGACTGAAGTATTCATGCCTGAAAAACTAAGTATCCATTTACACGTTTCTTTTAGTGCGCAACAGAAGTCCCCAGAGTTGTGCAAAACTGTTTATGTTTAAACTCATTACCCAAACACTGCTACAATACTACACACATCTTGCCGACAGAAGCTGAAGCAGTCACTCACAAATGTGCTGTCAAGTGGGGAAGATGTCTACAACAGCACACTTCATAGTTCCAACAGAGCATTGACAATGTAATTTTGAGAAGAATGAACATAGAACATGCAAAGAACACATGACTGTTTTAACTGAACAATATGTGTGTCTTTTTGACATCAGAAGTAAAACAGGAACAAATATGATACAGCATTAAATGAAATATTCTGTATGTAAAAAGACAACAGTGGAGGAAATTAAAATGAAAATAAAAACTGGATTCACAGTACTGATGACATGTCATTGTGATCCTGACGAGAAATGCTGCTAGCAGTAAGGAGGTTTATATACCAAAATTCTAGTTTTTTGACAGACTTCAGTTCAGCAGTGGAATGGAATCTTAGAGTTATCTTTAACTTCTCAGAAGAAATAACTGCTTTTTTCATCACAGTGTCCAGTTACATTAATTGCTGTTGCATGAAGTTCAGCAGGAATTGATAATTAGACATTTTTATCTTCAATTAACTTTGAAACTAGTGTTTACCTCTAAAATAAGTTATTTTAAGAGGAATGTGAAACTTTTCCTCTCCTTCCATTTGCTCCATAATGACCACTTTTTTTTCTTTTCGTGTTGTTCACTGCCATTGTACAAAAAGCAGCGGTTGCACCAAAATCAAAAATCACTGATTCTCTTTTACTACTCAATTCTATGACAGCTTGATCTCTATGCATGCATTAGAGCCTACAGCTGTGCACTTTTCCTCTGCACTCTTTAGAAACTTCCTGGAAGACTAAATCTGTGTGTAGGACTAATTCAAGTCCTGGTTCATCAGATAGTTTTAGTCTGCCATGAAGTTTCATATCCTACAATGTCACGCACAATTTCAATAACAACAATCTTAAAAATCACATTTTAAGAGGAATGTGAAACTTTTCCTCTCCTTCCATTTGCTTCATAATGACCACTTTTTTTTCTTTTCATGTTGTTCACTGCCATGGTACAAAATGCAGCGGTTGCATCAAAATCAAAAATCACTGATTCTCTTTTACTACTCAATTCTATGACAGCTTGATCTCTATGCATGCATTAGAGCCTACAGCTGTGCACTTTGTGGCATATGTAATCATACATGACTTTCTTTTCCTACTCACTTTAGCACTCACTTCACTGGCTGCTTTGAGGAACATGTAAATGGGCACTAAAGCAGCAGACTAAATTTATGTGAAGTCATATGTGGGCTTAAAAGAAGAATGTAATTCATTATTGAGTGAGATCTTATAAGTACGTCCTACCATAGCGAATCTTTCCCTCTGCGCTCTTTTGAAACTTCCTGGAAGACTAAATCTGTGTGTAGGACTAATTCAAGTCCTGGTTCATCAGATAGTTTTAGTCTGCCATGAAGTTTCATATCCTACAATGTCATGCACAATTTCAATAACAACAATCTTAAAAATCACATTTCTCACTCATGATTTGCTTTCGCACTTTGGGTATATGTAGCAATGTTAAAATGAGGATAGTATTCTCAAGAGCACCACAACAGAATAAACAACACAAATCTGAGTATTCATGTATTATTTAACCACTATATTTCATATAACAGTAGTGTTCTCTGGGGTCCTACACTGCCAGCAATCAGATGTGAAAATCCCAATTCTAAGGTAGAATGATTTGTTTGTTGGCAGCTATCTGTCTAAAAAACCCTAAAAATTACCATTCCACATAATGTTAAAAGTTATATATTAATACAGAAAATTATCACAAAGTAGTTAAAGAAATACTTACACACAACATTCACTTCAACTTCAGCAGTGTCAGAGCCATATTTATTGACAGCTGTTATTTTATAAATGCCGCTGTCCTTTCGATCAGGTTCATCATTAAAGAACTTGGAATTGTATGGCACATTTTCTATTCTACGAGTACTTGTTTGTTGAATTGACTTGTCATTCAGTGTCCATGTGACATCTGGTGGAGGTTCTCCAATAATCTTCACATCAAACAGTATTGGCTCACCTTGACGGACGGTGATGTTGCGTAAATTACGTCTGTCAATTTTCGGTGCCACTGAAATTATAAGTGAGTCATTTAATTGACAAAAACAATAACATAAAGAGCAGTATAGAAGAGAGTTTTCTTCTCAAACACAATTTATTTGACATACAGTACTTGCAACTGGAGAGTTCCCATTCATATAATTCCTCATTAGAGCTACTGTCTGGTCTACAGAGCATGTACAAACCACTTATATAAATGATTGGCAACTAACCAGATCCACAAACTTGTATACTCTCATTTGATTTCTATGTAATGCAACTATCATATTAACTATTATCTGAGTGTTTGAGCGTGTGGTGATGGCAAATAGTGTATTACTTTTACACAGAGCTGATGGAATTTCAGTTTTGCAAAATAAATTTGGATTGATGCACATGTAAATATGTAAGGCATGTGAGACATGCATATAGTGAATTTTTTGTGGTAGCTTAAACTGCTTGCTGGGTTGCAAATAGCACTGCATGACAAAGTTTTGATATCAAGGATACTTACAAAAGTAACTCTCTCCACTTCAATAAAATATTCTTAAAGTTTTTTCCATAATTTTATAACTCTCTTGAGTCTCACACATGTCTATCAGAATTATAACAACATGAAGGTATCATAGGAAATCAATGAATCTTACGGGAAAAGTGGATTGTATGAACAAATAATTAGATATTTAGAGTGGAAAATGGCACCTGAGATCTACATGCTGTAAATCTCAGGTGCCATTTTCCACTCTACTACAGTTTGGCATGGAGTACAGAGAATATAGTAATAATAAGCTGACATGTTGATGTTGATCGCACATAGTATTGCAGGTGTATATTTGACTATTTGGAGAAAGTATATTAAAATTGTTTGTGACCCAGACTGAAACACATATACTTAAAAAATCCACTGAATTGTTTTTGGGATGTTTATTGGTAAATTAAACAATAATGTGAATCCGAGCAAGCAATAAATTTTCCCGTAGAAGGAACTGTGCATAAATAGAGTCAGTGTGTCCTTTCTTTCAGGAGTGCTAGTTCTGCAAGGTTCGCAGGAGAGCTTCTGTAAAGTTTGGAAGGTAGGAGACAAGGTACTGGCAGAAGTAAAGCTGCGAGGATGGGGCGTGAGTTGAGCTTGGGTAGCTCAGTTGGTAGAGCACTTGCCTGCGAAAGGCAAAGGTCCTGAGTTCGAGTCTCGGCCTGGCACACAGTTTTAATCTGCCAGGAAGTTTCAGAGTCAGTGTGTGCCAAGCAAGCCAACTGCAGAGTCGTAATAATGACAAGTGACTTTTCTGTGAGAAGCAGAATCATAATAATATGATACTGCTACTAATATAGGGAATAATATCATGATGGTAATATGCATGCATTAGTAGTGGAACTAAGGAACTCCCAAAGTTCAAAACATAGCTAGTTTCAGATTTCAGTGCTTCAGTTAATGAGCTACATACACATAATCCAGGATTCAAAAGAGGGCTTGAAATATATGTAAATTTTCTTCATTGTTCTCAAACTTGCTGATGTTACTCTACCTTGCTTGTTAACGCAAAAAGACATTGCAAGCATGATTTAGTGAGAACTTGTAGGTGGATTTACTGACACAAGGATTAAAAAAAAAGGAAAGGAAAAAGACAAAAGCACTGAAATCTGTCTGGAATGAAGAGACAAAACCTTATACTGACCTAAAGTCCAAACTTGGAGTATAGACTCACTTTTACCTTTCCACTTTCAATAAATAGCTGTCCAAATGTGGGTAGCAGTGTTTGGCTGTCAGGAATCTGTATTCAGTATTTAGTCATATGATAATGAAAATTTTTGAATTGCAACTGAACATTAAAACTACTTCAAGTTCTACCATTGGCTTGAAAGTATTTTATATGGATCAGTTAAGTTCCAACCTTCTCTTGCTCCACGAAAGATGGGTTGCCAATAGCTTAATATGGGCAGAAACAAGTATTTAAAGGCTTCTTTAAAGGTGTTCATGTGATTATGTAAAATTTAAAATATGTTTGACATACCAAAACATATAAATGAAATACGGAATATATTACTAAAATCCTCCCATATTTATATAAGTGCCAACATCCCATACTTCCAATTCTTCATAAAAGAAAACATGGTCAGTGTTACGCTATAAGATAAAGCATTCTTTATTTAAATCACAAAGTGAGCTAATTTCGACCATAAGTCATTTTCAACCAGCTTGATATCACTTTCTTCTGCAGGCACTTCTTACTGAACTGTATGCAGTGTATGTATATGGTTCAATAAGAAGTTTCTGGAAAAGAAGGTTATACCAGGTGCTTGAAACTGACTTATGGTCAAAATCAGCTAATCACATGGTTTACATAAATAATGTTTTATGTTACAACCTACTGCAGACCATGTATTCTTTTATAAAGTATTTACAGGTTGTGGTTTCTCACAGAAACAAGAAGAAATTAGGTTCCAGTTCTGATACAATTTTAGAACATGGAGAAAGGTGAAATAAGCCCACCCGGCTAGCCGCGAGGTCTAAAGTGCTGCTTCCCGAGTGGGAAGGACTGCCGGTCCCTGGTACAAATCTGCCAGTTGATTTGTGTTGAGGTCTGGTGTGCTGGCCAGCCTGTGAATGGTTTTTAAGGCGATTTTCCATCTGCCTTGGCAAATGCGGGCTGGTTCTCCTTATTCTGCCTCAGTTACACTATGTCAGCAATTGCTGCGCAAACACTGTCACCACATTATGGGTTACACTTGTCTGGTATGAGACGTTACCAGGGGGGGGGGTCCACTGCGGGCCAAACCGTACAATAACCGCGGGTTCGGTGTGGGGCAGTGGTGAGGTGGGTGGATTGCTGTGGCCTGTTGTGGGGTTGTAACCAATGTGGCCATGGCAGGACGAAAAAATTCTCTGCCGGCCGAAGTGGCCATGCGGTTAAAGGCGCTGCAGTCTGGCACCGCAAGACCGCTACGGTCGCAGGTTCGAATCCTGCCTCGGGCATGGATGTTTGTGATGTCCTTAGGTTAGTTAGGTTTAACTAGTTCTAAGTTCTAGGGGACTAATGACCACAGCAGTTGAGTCCCATAGTGCTCAGAGCCATTTTTTGAAAAATTCTCTACATCATTTCTAGGACTCTGGTTTAATACACAATACAATACAAGGTGAAATAAAGTCAAAGTCTTGATAAATGAAATAGTGATGATCAGATAAAGTTACAGATGTTAATTTACTAAAGAATTAAAACACTTACATTTTCTAGGCTTGGCAACAACAGGCTTACTAGCCTGACTAGGAGCACTGGGTCCTGCTGCATTCACTGCTTTCACTCTGAATTCATACTCAACACCTTCTTCTAAGTTATCAGCAGTGCCCTTGCATTCAGGACCTTTGACCTCCCCGGCCTTTGTCCAGCGTGGTGAGCCTTTCTCTCTCTTCTCAATAATGTAGCCTGTGATTGGAGACCCACCATCTGAGGTTGGTGGGGTCCATCTCAGGTCTACATGATCTTTGTCCCAGTCAGTGGGTTCTGGTGCTCCTGGTGCATCGGGTTCATCTGAAATTTGGAACAAAATAAATTACTTCTGGATTCCATTTGTAACATACATAATAAGAGTTTTAATAAAGTGAATAAATAATATGAGCCAAATTTTTTCCTCTATGATCGTATTACTGCTACCCATGGAAATTGTAGCAATTCAAATTTTCATTTACTTTGAATTACAAATAATTATGAACAACCAACTTTTATTTGCTTTGAATTGCATATAATTATGAGCAGCTTAAAATTTAATAATTATCATGAAGATGTTTCACAGTGTAAAAGTGCATATTTTATACATTTCTCACCATATGGATTCTTGGCAACAATAGCCTGGTCAGCTTCTAATGGTTCTGATTCGCCTTCTGCATTCACAGCCATGACACGGAATTTATATTCTTGTCCAGGCACCAGATTTGCCACTTCCATATTTGGTTCTTTGGATCTACCCACAGGAACCCAACGACCTGAAATTTCATATTATTTCTTTGTAGCACCTAAAAACTCAAGTTATGAAATAGGAGAGCTTTCATAAAATTCTATATTCGTGTAGAGGATGAGAAAGTGAAAATGGTAGACATTAGTTACTTAAATATAGAAAATATAAGTTTCCAAAGGATATTTCAAAATGGCAGAGAACTGTGAGCTGGAGGAAGGTCCAGAAAGAGATATAAAAGTGTTAACAATGAAAGAAAAAAGAAATGTGACATCAGGATATGGTTCTGTGTTCCAATAACACAGACAACAATAGTAGCAAGGGGCCTACGAATTTCCATTCATCAAACAAACACCTACATATACATCTAAATCCATACTCTGAAATGCATGGTGAAGTCCATGGCAGAGGGTATGTCCCACTGCACCATTATTAGGGTTTTTTCCTGTTCCATTCTTGTATGGAGCATGGGAACAATGACTGTTTAAATGCCTCCAGATTTGCTGTAATTAATTCCATCTTGTCCTTATGATCCCTAAGGGAGGTATACACAGGGGGTTGTAGCATATTCCCAGAGTCATCATTGCAAGCTGGTTCTTGGAATTTTCTCAGTAGGCTTCCTCATGATAGTTTATATCTGTCTTCAGGAGTCTGCCAATTCAGTTTCTCCAGCATGTCTATCACACTCTTCCATGGGTCAAACAACCTTGTGACCGAAAGGCAAAGGTCCCGAGTTCGAGTCTCGGTTGGGCACACAGTTTTAATCTGCCAGGAAGTTTCATATCAGCGCACACTCCGCTGCAGAGTGAAAATATCATTCTGGAAACCTTGTGACCATTTCTGCCACTGTTCTCTGTATATGTTCAATATCGCCTGTTAGTCCTATTTGGTATGGGCCCCATACACTTGAACAGTATTCTAGGTTGAGTCACACGATTGATTTGTAGACTGATTACATTTTCCCAATATTCTATCAATAGACCAAAGCGTGCCACCTGCTTTACCCACAACTGAGTCAACACGATCATTGCATATCATATTAAGAGTAAATGATACATTGGTGACAGATGTGTATAGTGTTGCAGAACTTTTTAACAAACATTTTATAACTGTTACTGAAAAGATGGGGTTGTCAGGTTCGGTAGATGCTGCTATGGATTACCTTAGACCAGACATTTCAAGTAATTTCCATAATATGAATTTGACCCTCACTACCCCAACAGAAATAATGTCCATCATAAAATCTTTAAAATCAAAAACATCTAGTGGGTATGATGAAATATCAACAAAGTTAATTAAAGAATGTGATTCTGAGCTAAGTAACATATTAAGCTATCTGTGTAACCAGTCGTTTATCAGTGGAATATTTCCTGAATGGCTGAAATATGCTGAAGTTAAGCCACTATTTAAGAAGGGAGATAAAGAAATAGCATCAAATTTCCGTCCAATTTCACTGTTACCAGCATTCTCAAAAATTTTCGAAAAAGTAATGTACCGTCGTCTTTATAACCATCTTATCTCAAATAACATACTGTCAAAGTCACAGTTTGGATTTCTAAAAGGTTCTGATATTGAGAAGGCTATCTTCACTTACAGTGAAAATGTGCTTAATTCATTAGACAAAAAATTGCAGGCAACTGGTATATTTTGTGATCTATCAAAGGCATTTGACTGTGTAAATCACAATATCCTTTTAAGTAAACTAGAATATTATAGTGTAACAGGAAATGCTGCAAAATGGTTCAAATCTTATATCTCTGGCAGGAAACAAAGGGTGTTATTAGGAAAGAGCTTGATACATGTCTATCAGGCATCATCCAACTGGGAACTAATTACATGTGGGGTCCCACAAGGTTCCATTTTGGGGCCCTTACTTTTTCTTGTGTATATCAATGACCTTTCATCAGTAACATTACCAGATGCCAAGTTTGTTTTGTTTGCCGATGATACAAACATTGCAATAAATAGCAAATCAAGTGTAGTCTTAGAAAGATCAGCCAATAAAATATTTGTGGACATTAATCACTGGTTCCTAGCCAATTCTTTGTCACTAAACTTTGAAAAAACACACTACATGCAGTTCAGAACTTGTAAGGGGTGTCCCAAGAGTATATGTCTAACATATGATGACAAGAAGATAGAAGAAGTGGACAGTGTTAAATTCTTGGGATTACAGCTTGATAATAAATTCAATTGGGAGGAGCACACCACAGAACTGCTGAAGCGTCTTAACAAATCTCTGTTTGCAATGCGAATTTTGTCAGACGTAGGGGATATAAAAATGAAAAAGCTGGCATACTATGCTTACTTTCATTCCATAATGTCATATGGGATTATTTTTTGGGGTAATTCATCAAGCCAAGCTAAAGTTTTCCGGGCACAAAAACGTGCAGTAAGAATTATATGTGGTGTGAACTCAAGAACATCCTGCAGAAGCCTGTTTAGGGAACTAGGGATACTAACTACAGCTTCCCAGTATATTTATTCCTTAATGAAATTTGTCATTAAAAATATATCACTTTTTCAAACCAACAGCTCAATTCATGGAATCAATACTAGAAATAAGAATAATCTTCACAAGAATTTAAAGTCACTTAGTCTTGTACAAAAAGGTGTGCATTATTCAGGAACACACATTTTCAATAACTTGCCAGCAGCCATAAAAAGCTTAACAACCAATGAAATTCAGTTTAGGAGAAGCCTAAAGGATTTATTGGTGGCCAACTCCTTCTACTCCATTGATGAATTTCTTAGTAAAACCAACTGATTTGTATATAAGTACAACATAACTTCTGCACAATTTCAGTGCAGTAATGTGTTCACTGAAAATTTGTGTGTGTGTGTGTGTGTGTGTAAGTATAATCTAACTTCTGCACCATTTCAGTGCAGTAATGTGTTCATTGTAAATAACTATTACAGTAGTTGTATTACATGTTTATTACCTTATAAATAAATAAAAAACGTTTTTTATTTTAAATTCAGTGCATTAGTATTTGTAAAATGACTCTTAGTGTTCATTAAAAATGACGATCATTCCACTTGGGACCTGTGGAATGGTACATTAGCTTATTTGTTTTAGTTGTAAATATTTGTCATGTATTGTTGTTTTTCTGACATGTTCCACATCCAGGAGGACCTCCTCACTACGGATCAATTGGAATGAAAGTAAATCTAATCTAATCTAATCTAATATCCCATGCAGTGTTACATCTAGGTAATCATGTCCCTACAAAATGTTACATTGAGGTATTTGTATTAGTTGCCTGATGCCAGTTATGACTCACTGATGTTACAGTCATAGGATACAGTATTACTTTTTTTTTCATTTTGTGAAGTGCAAAATTTTACATTTCTGAACATTTAAAGCAAGTTGCCAATCTTTCCATCACTTTGATAGCGTATCAAGATATGACTCACTATTGATGTAGTTTCTTTCAGACAGTACTGTAATATAGATAACTGCTTCGTCTGCAAAAAGTCTGAGGTTACTATTAATATTGTCCATGAGGCCACTAATATACAACATGAACAGCAAGAGTCCCAACACACTCCCCTGGGGTACACCCAAAGTTTTTTCATCATCTTCCCGAAGTTTCTTCTTCATCTCCCCAGCCAACTTGCTTCCTCCTTACAAAAAAATCTTCAATCCAGTCAAATATTTGCTTCATACCTCATATTGAGAAATACTGCATCCTCCTGACTGCCTTGATAAAAGGCTTTCAGCATGTCATGTGAGAAAAGTGCAAGTTGGGTTTCACATGATTGATGTTTTCAGAATCCATATTGATTGGCATGAAGGGGGTCATTCTGTTTGAGATACCACATTATGTATGAGCTCAGAATATGTTCTAAGACTTTACAATAAATCAGCATCATGGACACTGGATGGCATTTTTGTGGATCACTTCTACTACCCTTCTTGTAGATGAGTGTGAGCTGTTGTTTCTTCCAACTACTAGGCATTGTTTTTTGTTTGAGGAATCTATGATAGATTATAGTTAAAAGAGAGGTTAATTCAACCGCAAACTCATCATAGACTCTGATGTGGATTCCATCGGGCGCTGGGGCTTTGTTCAGTTTTAACAATTTCAGCTGTTTCTCAATGCCACTGTCATTAATATCTATTTCACTCATCTTTTCAGTGGTACGAGAATTAAATTGGGACAATATTCCTGAGTTTTCCTTTGTAAAGGAACATTTGAAAACAGAGTTTAGCATTTCTGATTTACCTTCGCTACCCTAACTTTCAGTTCCTGTCTTATACATGAGTGATTTAATGCTTACTTTGGTCCCCTTAACAATCATTACATGCAACTTGAATATCCTAAGATTTTGTGAAAGATCATTCAACAATATTCTGATACAGTAATCACTGAATGACTCAATCATTACCTCTCTTGACTGCCAAATGCATTTCATTCAGCATCTCTCTACCTATAGTCCTATGCTTTATATTACACCTATTATGCAGTAGTCTCTGTTTCTTTAGAAATTTCTTTACAGTGACTTTATACCAGGGAGCGTCCCTCCCATCATGGACTTTTCTACTAGGCACATGTCTATCCACAGCATGGTCAACTATTCTTTTAAGCTTGAGACATAGTGCACCACTAGATGCTTCTGTCCTGTGCTAACAGTTTCTATTTTGTCACTATGACATGACACTACTAATTTTTTATTTAGTTTACTTAACATATAAATCTTCCTATTTGGTAAAGTTGTCGTCTCTACTTTGATAATCATTGTTGACAGAACCGCCTACAGTTACTGATACCAGTTTTGATGTGGACTTCCTCCTCAAAGAAGTCAAGTCTATTTGTTGTCATTAGATCTAATATACTTCCATCATGAGTAGGGTTCCAAACTATCTGTTCTAAGTTTTCCAATCTGCAGTAACGTTTCACAGGATATTTTGTCACACCCACTGCTAACAAATCTGTAATCTCACCAACTGATTGTTGGATGATTTAAAGTCTCTTCTGATGGCTGGGGAACTTAGGCACTAGCAAACTGAGGCTTTCTCTAAAGATTTGTTTACATCAAGAGGCAAGTCTGGCAGTCGACAGAAGTGTCCTATTAAAAGCTTATGCCCACCACTGATGCTGAGACTTTCCCAAACAGTCTCAGATGTAGCTTAAATTGCTATCTCATTGGATCTGAGTTTCTTGCCTAATGTAACAAATACACCACCTCCACTTCCCATTAGACCATCCTTTCGATATACGCTTAACTTTTCCCCAAAATTCCCATTGTTATCAACTTCAGGTTTTAACGAGGTTTCTGCACCTAATACTATGTGCGCTACATTGTTTTTCAGGAGTATTTCAATCTCTTGCACTCTGTTGTTAATACTCATCACTTAACTATTAGGATTTTAATACTTTCACCCGTGCCGGCATTCCTTTGGACATTACACTAATACCTCCAGATCTCCTACAGCTGTTGTTATCTGGACAGGATGGAGTCACCTAGTCTAAAATACCATTGTGTGCACCCCACAAAGTCAGCTACCTGAGTAGCAACCGTTGACGTGTACTGCACACCTGACCAGTTTTTGAGACCCTATAATTCTCAACCCTATGGTGTAAGTTCAGAAAATTGCATCCTAGCTTGTCACAGAACCTTTGAAGTCTCTGGTTCAGTCCTTCCATTGAACTAAGAAAAAGGGAGCCACAATCAGTTCTGGCTACAATGCTAAAAATTGTGAGCTTTGATGAAACTGCATGCACAAATTGGCCTTCTCAACCTTTTCTAACAGTCACATCTTAGTAAATTAGCTTACTACGCCTATTTTCACTCATTGCTTTCATATGGCATCATATTTTGGGGGAATTCATCACTGAGGAATAAAGTATTTATTGCACAAAAGCGTGTAATCAGAATAATAGCTGGAGTCCATCCAAGATCATCCTGCAGACATTTATTTAAGGATCTAGGGATATTCACAGTAGCTTCTCAGTATATATACTCTCTTATGAAATTTGTTATTAACAACCAAACCCAATTCAAAAGTAATAGCAGTGTGCATAACTACAATACTAGGAGAAAGGATGATCTTCACTATTCAAGATTAAATCTGGCACAGAAAGGGGTGAATTATACTGGCACTAAAGTCTTTGGTCACTTACCAAATAGTATCAAAAGTCTGACAGATAACCAACAAGTATTTAAGAAGAAATTAAAAGAATTTCTGAATGACAACTCCTTCTACTCCATAGAGGAATTTTTAGATATAAATTAAGAAAAAAAAGAAAAAAATATTTAAAAAATAAAAAAAATAAATAAAAATAAAAAATAAAGAAAAACAAAAAACACAAAAAAATAAAGTTGTTATATTAACTTAAGTATATTGTTAAATTAACCTAATTATGTCATGTATTAGAAAATTCGACTCGTTCCACATCATTACGAAATATCGTATTCATGATCCATGGAACTAGTATTAATCTAATCTAATCTCACTATTATAGTTGTTCATCCTTCACGTCAGAGATAGAGGATACTCGTGCTGCCATCTCGTGCAGACGTTACGAAACACGAAGTAACTGAGCTGTTTTACGTGTCATTGTAAAATTTTATTAAACTACTGAAGTACCACACTATTTATGTAGAAAACTTGGGAGAAAAAATAAATTATTTATGCCAGGAACTGCTACTGTTACGCCCACAGGAATAAAAGAGCAATAAATTTCATTGCATTGGTTCCACACTCGTTTGTCTTGATATTCTTTCTCCTTTAAATAACCGACTCTGTACCTCACGCACTCTGAGAGAGAGAAATTTAAATTGAGACTGAATGATCAATAGAATACAATTCCGCGTTATCTTTGTTGTTATGCGTAATGATAAATGGTTGTTAACCACCTTTAACTCCGCCTGCAGCTTCTGTACAGTGAGTTGAGTATATTTGCGGAAGCTGTTGCCGGTCCCAAGCCCGGATAAAGGAGGAGGGTTGGCCATTAAAGAAAGCTGTAAAAGGGATGATTCAAGTTGTTTAGGGACTGATTTTGAGAGGTTGTAAGCAGTCATTGCAGCAACCGTGGCTGCAGTACAGTTATAAAATTTAGAATTTAAAAAGCAGCCAGCCACAATTATGGTTCAAAAAAGTTTATTGAAATCAAACCATCACCGATTTCGGATTTATTACAAATCCGTGTAAGATGGCGCCTACAGATTTTCTTACTTTCCTGCTAGGGCCTCGTTTCGCAGTGTGCATTTTCTGCCCTAAGATTAAAAGTTCTTCATTCAAAATCCGATTAACTGGGAAGAGAATTTTTTTCATTTTAAGCTTCATATAAACAAATGGAATGATATTAAGTTAAATAAAGCATGCAATGTACCGAAAACTTAACGCACACCAAGTATGTTTACGACATATTTCATGTTTTATTTTACTTTACGGTCATGTCTTGTGTGTTCCTATTACGGTTAAAAAGAAAAAAATCTGTTGAAAGTTCACAAATACAAAACGAAAAACGTTTTGTTTATAGTGGTGCGCAATAACGATTGCAGATCGAAACGATAGCAGAAAAGCAATAAAATCTTTCACAGACATCGTAATATGGAATTGTGACAAATCCAAACCGGCATTGATGTGCTTTAAATAACATTCTTTAAATTATATGTGTGGCTCGTATCTGTTTTAAATTATAAACCGTATAATTCACAGAGGCATCCTCTAAGACTCGGTACCATAATGAGATCGTTTACATTTGATTATCCCACCCATCTTCAACTTAGGAGCATGATGGAAACCTTTGCAAAAAAAGCATCTACACAGCGGTGATAGCTATATGGAAATCGCGAATCAACTTGTGTGGTTTTCTTTTGTTTCTTTAAATACGACTGATGTGTCATCAACAGTGTTTCTAGTGAACGTAGTAAGGAATTTTGCGTCTTTCAGAATAATCCACTCAAGAAATTGACGTTGAATACTACAATAAATTCCGGGGCTTTTTATCTGCATGTTACGTAGGTTAAATGGAGAAAGTTAACAAGAAGCATTTCTACAGGTTTCCAAGACAAACTAAAGAGTTGCATCTGATGTGTAGTAGTCCTTGTGAGCTGTGAAGGTGGAGGGAGTTTTGGCTAGTGGAGTTTCAAAAGCAGACTTAAGACTCGGATAATCGAAAAAGTCCAAGATTCATAGGAATGCTTTAACAGGGCTACCAGAACTTAAAACAAAGCTACATCATGGGAAAAATGAACGAAAACCGCTTAAAGCTTTGTACGATAGCAGCAATGAAAGCTAGGCAATGGACATATGAAGACAAGGTATTTGCTCTGTCCTTATACAAGCAAAACCCTTGCCCATACAGGTATTTGTTAGTTAATTTTTGCCTTCCTTCTGTGACTCATATGAAACCTCTGTTGTGTGTTGCACCTTCCAAGCCAGGATTGAGTCCTGCAGTGATGAATGTAATAAAAGCAGAAGCCGAGGCAGTGCACAACAATGATAAATATTTTGCTTTGTTCTTTGATGAAGTGTCTTTGGAGACAATTTTTTATTATGATGTGAATAAGCAGCAAATCAGTGGGTTTCACGATATAAGAAGGGCAAATATATGTGCAGACCATGATGTGTTGGTAGTCTGGTCAGAGGCATATGCAAAATTTGGAGGCAGGTAGCCGCATATCTCTTCACTCAGAGCTCAGTTTCAGGTACTACTTTAAAAGTTCTTATTATCTATGTTATAAGCAACTGCAAATAGAGCTGATGGCAATTCGTACAATTTGTCATCAGAGTGCAGCCAACCGGGGAGCACTGAAGCGACTCTGCAGTCAGTAAACAAGTGAATCCAGTCCATTTCATTTTTTACCTATTGCAGTCATTTATGATGTCCCACACCTATTAAAGTATACTAGAAATACTCAACTAGAAATAAAATTCAGTTTGGGTTTAAAAAGGAGTCCAGTTTTGAATTTATTCAGAGGACTTTTCTTCTACATCAGGATAAAATGTTTAAGACTTACCAAAATTGCAGAGGAGTCATTTTGACTTTAAGGATTCTTTTACTAAAATGGAAGTTACGACACATGCTGCCCAGCTTAGTTAGAATTGCTGCTGTTATTGAGACCTATGTAGCATTTAATATTTTACCTGCAGATGTTAATATACACTGCACAATTTGTTGAAAAGGTAGATTGCCTGTTCAATTCACTAGACAGCTCCCATTATTATCCACAAGGTATTAAATTTTGTAAGCATGCCCTCTCTCCAGGGGCACCATATACTGAAATGTGGTACAGTATATTAAAGGAATTGGATAAATAGAAAGTATTGCAGCTAGGAACAGGGAGAGGCAAGACAAAATGTCCAGTTTCATAAGTGGGTGGCAAACTACAATAAGATCACTGATGTTCATTTAGGGCAGATTTTTTTTTTTTTTTAATGGCTTCAATTTTTTAAGCATGAGGATCTTTAATCAAGACCCACTGGAGAATGTTTTCTCTAGTGTGAGGCAACATGGTGTTTCAAACACCAACCCAACCTGCCTTCAGTTCGTAGCAACACTGAAAACAGTTACAAACAATAACTTATCCTTACTTATAAATTCATTACATAATTGTGAATATGATAGTTGTATGCCATTATGCAATTTAAGGCAATTACATGACAGCTTTCTTGACTCCACAAAAGATGTTTTCATAACTGATGAAAATGTTTTATATAGTGTCCTTGCTGATAATGCAGCAGTGGTGTCAGTGATGGTGAAGAGGCTGATGTAAGCAATGACAGACAAGCATTAACATATGTTGCTGATTACATTTTGCAATCATGGGAGGAATACCTGAAATCAACTGTGATGACTGTAAAACAACTGTTTTCATCGACAATCACAGAGGATCATGTATTTAAAAGTTTCTGGGCATCTGATACCTTAAACATAAAATTATTGTATGGAAGTGGCAGCCTGATATCCTTTTGAACAGATGTCCACAGTCACTTGTAGGCATTTTTAGTGGACAACCAGAAAAATTGGAATACAAATTCTATTCACTGTCTTGATTTCCAGAAGGGATAACAATTTGTAAAGCCCACTTTTCTGAACAGTATATATTAAGTAAATTTGCACCAATTTTGATTTACAGGTATCTCAGAAATTGAAAACAGACTATCTGTACTAAAAGAATAAATGTGGTTAAGGAGAAATTGAAGAACAAGTTTAAAGCTGTTTGACAGTTCAGAGGTCAAGTTTGCTGTGTACTTCGAAAACAAAAAATGTAGAAGTGAATTTTTGCCTTTATTAATTGCTGTTATCCCCATTTCCTATCTGTGATACTTCTCTCTCAATCTTGATGTTGTATCTGCTATTGTGTTGAAGCATTTACTCTCCTTTTATGTAGGAACATTTTAGAGGAAGTCAGTGATTAAATAATGCAAGTTACCTGAAATAGGCCTACAGTTGTGAAAAATATTTGATAACACGTAGGTCTACATGCTTTGCCCACTTCTACTGGAAAGCTATAATAATCCTTGTGATTTTCCAGATGCAGTTCCCTCCGTGTCTAAGTATCTACATCACCTGGGAGAGAACATCCTGTAGACGTAGATTGTAGGGAATGCCTGAGTAGGCGTACTCTGTTTAAAACAGCGATAACTTGAAGCATAAGTATTCAAAGTGATTGTGAGTATCTGAACTCGAGTTGCCAATGTGATCTGAGAGGGATTATAGATAATGTTTTGCGTTACTTGTTCTGGTAATGAAAATTCTATTTGTCTTGTGAAACACATACAATCCCACAAAATCTTATGCCTTGTAGTAATTAGTAATGATTTCCTTATATGTGGTTGTAGATGTAGTAGATGCATTAAGACTGATTACATCCAGTAAGATGTATATCTAGATGTGTTGAGGTTGATTAGGTGCAAGGAAGAGAGTGGGATTTACAGATATTCCAGTTAAAAATTTGACAATTTGTATATTATGTTAGCTGAAGTGTAGGCCTAATACTTGAGGATATATTTAAAAGAGTTTAGCTGTGCAATTGGTTGTAATATTGAAGAAAATATCTTTCTTGGAAGTACTTTAGTGCAATAAATTTCATTGCAACTGCAGGTAAATAAGTTTGGGTAAAACTTCTTGCAGGTAAGACTGGCGCACTGAACTGCTGCAGAAACAAAGCGATGTATAGATGTCAGATGATAATCTTGTGTTTGTTCCTTCATACCATTTCATCATCAAAATGAAAGTTGTACCACACTCAGGAAATGAGCACGGGGGAACAGATGTAGGAATCAAGTGTCACTGCACTCGGTGAGGCTGTAATGGAGTTGGTTTGCGGTAGGATGAAACCCAGTGCTGGTCCATGGGCCTACTGTTCTCAAAAAGTACGTTGCAGCTGCTGAGCTTAACTCTCAATCTGAAGAACAGAAAGTGTCACATGCCTTCACATCATGAGACAGTGTGAGAAGGTACAAATGTAATCCAGGACATTAGCACAAAATGTGATCACCTCTCATCCCTTTGTCACCCAAATACTGGCATTGAAAATTTTCCACCACCAGGATGACTTGCATCCAAGTTGAGAGCCACCACACAGAAGTTAGTTAGCAACCTTGGTTATGGAGATGGGGCCATCTCACCACAATCGTAGAAATTTCAAAGCAATAGGCCTACTGCTGTGTTAACATTGCCAAGTTCTGTAAACATTCTCCCATTTGTTTAATAATTTTACCTCAAATGTCATATAAGAGTGGGATCCAACACACTCTCTACATCATTTGTCCACTAAATTCAAATGGTCGGTGGAGGAAAGATGTTTGTTTATGTTCATCCATAAATAAACATTTATTTGCACTCAATGTCATCAAGATTAAAGCTGATAACTGAAGATCTAGCTGAAGTCTCTTCAGGCTTCTTATACTTAAATGCAAATACATATATTCCCTAACGGTATTTGTGGATAACGGAAACTTTAGGATTAACTCCGCAATTCACAACCACAGTACTACAGGTAGATATAATTTACTTCTCCTGGTTTAAAAGGGAGTTTTATATTCCAGTGCAAAAGATTGTAACAGGTGGACTGTAGAAAAGACACTAAACATTCCCAACCATCCATATAAACGGCAAGTTGACATATCCTGAGCATGTGAATTTGTTGAAAACAAGTGGCCAGTCAGTGTGCAAAAAAGAGTCGAGCTAAGACAGTAAAAGTAAGTTGTCAGTCAGTGTGTGAAAATAATCAAGCTGTATACCTAAAAAAAAAGAAAAAAAAAAAGAAGTATCCAGTCTATGTGTGAAAGCAAATAAGCTACTGCATGTTTGTTTTCTAGAACAATAAAAGTTCCAAAGAGCAGCAGCGATTTTTTGTGGCTGGCACTGGGGAAATAACTTCGTCACTGCCCTATGTGTCCAGCGTGACTGAGAAGCTAGCCGCTATCTCCTAGTGACAGAAGAACGTACAAGCAAAATGAGTAAACTGATATGCTGTGGCAGAATAATCCACACATTGATGATCTCAGAATGTTGTTAGAAATATACAGAATTATTAAATGATGTACCAGCAATCCTGGCAATGCTTTACAATTGCTAAATATGTATGGGAATTGGACATACATCCTAATCTCCTTCTCCCCTACGTCTCTGTTTCCTCCTGTCCCTCTGATGCCTACCATCTCCTTCCCCCTCTCTGTGTCCATCTCCTCCTCTATCCTCTCTATATCCATTTCCTCCCTCCCTGCCAATGACCATCTCTTCTCTCCCCCTTCTCTCTCTGAGCTTGAGCCTTGCTTGTTATTACAATTTTAGTTTCCATAGTAGTATTCTAATCATAAACACAATGTTCCTGTTTCCTGTGAAAACAGACTGCAAGGAATAAAACAAAACAGTATAGTTTTGTGTGTACAGTTTGCATTTAAAATATATATAATGAGGTAGAACATACATGGAAGAAATAATTTGTCTAGCAGTTTAGGTGCCCAGCTATCATAATTGAAACTGATTGTGAGAAAGAAAACAAAACTATACATTTTCACAGCAGAGCATGGCAAACATTTTCTTTGGCACAGTCAGTTTTAACAGAAAACCGGTAGTTGGTCTTTGAAAGAATATATGGCCTGTGTCTCTCTGAATGTTTATTAGGGTACCATGTAAAAATTTGAAATAAATTGGTCAAGACCGTTTTGAGATTTCTGCTAACAGTGTTTCCCATTATCACATACAATTAAAAAAATGTAGCCTATACCCATCTAAGCATTTATTAGGGTATTGTGCAAACATTTCAAGTAAATCAGTCAAGTACATTTCCAGATTTGTCTCTTTACAGTAATATAGATTAATGAACACTGGGCAAGCGAATATCATTTGCAGTTATAATTATGTACAACCAGTGTTTGACTTAATAATAGTTTACTGTAGGTGAATACAAAACTGTGGAAGGGGGGGGGGGGTGCTCAATGTATGTTAGTAGTGGCATAGACTTGCATTGCAGTGCCCTTGCTGTGAATGATTACTGTACAGAAAATTTACTGGAAACAGTAGTGTTGTTCTGTCAATGTAAAATCTTACAATTATACGTGTATAACTGCACAACAGATAGTGATATTTGCATATCTGTGCAGGTTTTACAGAAACTGATTGTACACTTTGAGAAATGGCCTAAATATAGGATTTTAATTTTTGGTGGCTTGAGTACTGATACAAGACTAAGGACACATACAAATTAACCTACTCAGTATGCTATGATCACATGACCTGTTCTGTATTAACGATCACTTAACAAGACAAACTGCTTGCCTTGGCAATGTAATTACTAATGTTGATACAAATCAGTTATCAAGTGGGGTTGTTGAATACACATTATATCAGTGCATAAAGGTGTTCAGTTAAATTAAATACTAAAAAGTCTATATCTGATTCCAGTGAAATTAAGTCCAGAACCTGGCTAAAGACAACAAACTGGAATGGCATTCTGCTTGAAAGTAGGCCTACTCACATTGAAAATGCATTTACATTAACTGTCAGTGCACTGTCAGATACATTTAAAATTAATTGCCCTAAAGTAGTGAGAAAAAATAAGGGAACTGACAGGATATATGGTCTCACATCTGTGCATTACCGGTTCACACACTATCTACAAAAGCTATTAACTCTGTTAATAATTTCCTATGACAAATCAAGGGATAGTGGAGCAGAAAGAGCAAGCCACATATAGTTAAAGAACAAATATAAGGCAGAAATCAGTCAGATTAAGCAAGTGCAATGTTAATGACGTTTATATTAATAAGTTGCAAAATAAATGTAAAGTAGCCTGAATTGTTGTCAGGACTCATGTGGGCAGAAGTAAAGATATTAGCAAAAATAATTCCTGTGATGCTGGTATTACACCAGATGATTTCAACACATTCTTTGTTCATGCTGGCAGTATGAATAACACTGCTGCAGCTGAACACAATCGTAAATATGACAACATCCATGACTCAAAACATGAAAACTCTTTTCCTCCAAAATTTTGAAGATTTAGTTCCTGGCACTAAAAGATAAGAGGTAAAAGTAACCAATAATAAAAGTGCAATAGCAAAACTAAGTTACTCAAAATCAGAAGACATTTATGGACACTCTATTTTCGAGAGAAAAAAACTGAGGATATAATAGCACATCCATTAAATTCTCTTATATACTGGATGTTTGTTAGTGGTTGTTTCCCTATATCCTTAAAAATAACAGTCATTACTTTTCTGCTAAAAAATTTATCGTGTTTTGTTCTAATACTTACCGCCCAACCTGTGTTGCACCCATCCTTTTTTCCTTACTGCATGACCGTGTGTGTAAGCGTACTGATTACCAGATTTGCAGAAAACTATGACTTTTTAAACCTTGTGTGTGTGAAACATAGTAATAAGGTGAAATGTGATATCAAGTTATGTTTGTGGTCCCAAAAATGGATCTATTGCAAATGTTTAAATACCTTAGAAGAGAGAAACATAATCCGTGACTGTGGAAATGTGCACTGCAATTTTCATGATATTCTATGTTTGCAACAGGAATACCGAGAGGAAAGTGTGACTGCCTTATTAAAATATGGTATATTAGTTATGCTGTATATAGAGAAGTCTGATAAAGTAACAGAAGACTATTCAAAGTGTAGTGAAATTGTCATAACCGAACAAAATGATAACTTCATTAGGCCCAAAAAGTTCCATCATCCTAATCGTAATGATAACAACACTAGTCTGCCAATAGCAAATAATTTTGCACTTTTAACGTGTTATGAATCAAAAGATATGAAAATAGCCATATCAACTAAGTACTCTCGCCAAACTTGCACTGTACATGCTTGAGCACTGTCCTGCAAAATGATGGTCAGGTCCTGCAGAAAGTGTCATTACTTCTGTCTGTAAGCTGGTCAAAGGTTGAGTTCCAAAAACGAACAGCACAGAGACAGAAGTGATGACACTTTATGCAGGACCTGACCATCACTTTGCAGGACAATGCTCAAGCACGTACAGTGCAAGCTGTTACTGATTTCTTTGACTGATGGGGCTGCTAAGTGCTATACCACCTATTGCACTCCCCTGACTTAAGCCCTCATAAGTTCAACTCAGTTTCTAAACTGAAGGAAACACTTCACAGCATTTGCTTCAGAACTGCTACAAATTCGTTGGGCAATAGACCATGCCGCTTGAACGGTCAACACAACTGGCACTGCTAAGAGTATCCTACAACTTTCACACCATTGGCAATGGGTTATGCACAATGCTGGTGACGACTTTGAAGGTCAGTAAATCTTTGAAACAAGTATCTATTTTGTACGAGCTGTAAATAAATAGTTGCCAGCATTAAAGTTCCAACCCTCGTATGTAGTTCTATAATGGAAAATGTTATAAGCCCATTCAACAATCTCTAGTGGCTTCTGATGTTTAACTGCTTAAGAGCTCTCGAAATCCCTAAATATATTTAAAACAGTTACTGTACAGGACAAGATACCGAGCAGAAAGCTGGGCAGTTATAGGTGAGCTGGTGCATTACCAAACTCTTCCCTCTTGGGACTGAACTGCATCCCCCTGTTGACATTGCTGGACAGGGATTGTAATGTAGATGCAATTGCCACATATGAAGACACATACTGGATGTGGTCACAGGAAACACAAGAGAAAAGCTGGAGGCAAAAACAACAAATGTTATTTTGCTGATTAATGCAGTAATAGCATGCAGACTACAAAGTGACAGAAGCTGTGCACAATATAACCTACTTACTACTGCTGGAGAGCTAGTCCCAAACAATAAATCCTACCACTAAAGTAGGAGGAATTTCAATTTGCTGGTGCCATATGTGTTAATATTTTGGTCTATACTTATACAAGAAAATTATTGTTTTATTATTCAAGAAAAGTAAGAAAGCTTGCAAAACTGTGTATGAGGTAGCTCAGACTGAAATTGACATGAACTATCAATTCCAGTGAAAAGATTATATAGTAGCGCCATTGCTGTATTTGCAGCAAACGTGCGGGCCAAACAGTTGCACAGTGATCATGCAAAAGGACACCTTGGACATATGCAGAGAGATGTGCTTCTAAAACTAACTGTAGCATTGGAACTACATCAGCAAAAGCATTATTAGTAACTTATTGTTGTCTTCTTTATATGATAACTTTAAACAACAGAAATATACTACATTACTGGAACATCAAATATGGGGAAATTGAAGAGGTGGCATTTCACAGGGACATCGTACTTTAATTCTATCAAATTCCACAAAAACAATGCATCATATAGATGATAAAACAAAAAAGAAAAGCAAGTTATGAACCACAAAGTGTGTGCCAAGACTGTAGTTTTTCTGAGGCCAGCATAAAACCAGAGGATACTAAAGTGCGCGTCATATATCTTGGCGGCCGAGTTTAGGTTCGTTCTGCGCATCTGATGTCACAAAACACAGTCAGCCAATGAACAGAGAACAACGTTGCCAGATCTCGACAGCAGTGCAGAGCACGGACGAGTGTCTTCAGTTTTAGAAACGTTCAGTCATAAATAAAGTAATAGAACAAAACAATGTCTTGATAGCAGACTTTCTTTTACAGAAAGTTTGGAAAAAGCACTCTTTATGCCAATTGCTTCATATTCTATTAATTAATTAAACCAAACAAGCAATAAGACTCCTAATTCAGGCGATAGCAAGGAAAGGTGTTTGTTTCAATCTCACGAACTGCTTTTTCGCAATAAAGAACAGCGGTAATTGTTTATTTCCTATTGTACTTCGACGAAGCGTGAGTAATTCATAGTCATACCAACAATGTTTATAAGTAGTTGCGTGAGGTGTTAGACTCCTTATGGAGTTACACTGTTCAATGAGCTGAGGTAGCGGAACGGTTAAGGTGTTGGACTGCCAAGTGAAGGGTTATGAGTTCAAACCTTGTGCGGTGCTTAATATTTTCTTTATTTAAAAACAATATTGGAGTGCCTTACTTCACGAATTTTATTCGTTTGAATGAAATTTCTAGTGCTTTGCCTCTTCATTAACTTTTTGGCTGCTGCAGACACGTGCTCCCCGCATTCCGCAGTGTGCGCGATTTTGTCATCACTGCACTTCTCGCCTGTGCAGACACATGGTGTTCCCACTTCTTTGACACACTTATCATTCGATTTCACAAAAACTATTTGGCCAAAAAATTTGATTTTTACACGTCTTCTTGCCCGATACCTTCCCCCCATAAATGACTTTATTTTGTTTTGATGTGCAGCATTAAATGTAGTAAACCATTGCACGAAATTTTGAAGAGTTTGCAGAGGTAAAAGTCCATAGCGTATACTTTCCGTATGGTCAATTTTAGTTGCCACAATGTTGAGAATGAAATATGGACAAGATACCTAAATTTCATATAATATTTACTGTATAACAGTATCTCATTTAATTTAAGTACCACATAGGTGTCTTATGTAATATTGAGAAATATTCTGTCTTTCGCGACTGTAATAAAAGTTTTATATACACACGGCGCGTTTGGCTTTATTTTAAAGCACTTCCATCGGTGAAAGGTATGGCACATACACAATGGTATTCATGTTCTATTTCTTGTTTTTGTTCCACAGTCGCAGTTTTACCAATGGTATTGAAATATATCCCTCTTCTGCAACTGTAATAAGCGACTTATTTAGACCAGATGCATTTCTCTCTTTTGAAGCATCAGAAGAGGACTGTATTTTGTGTCCTCCATTGCCAAGTCACCTTTCGTAGTTTTGTGCTGCGGTAGCACAATATTCAACGTTTGTGTTGGCTCATCAGTGTTTTAGCAAATAAATGCTGTTTGTGTGTGCCACACACAAAATTATATTTGACATAGCTCTGAGCACTTCACTGACAGACGGTATATTCAAGTCCTAATGTTCTTGTAAGTCCACAGTTTTGTTTAATGTATTTTGTCTACTTCCTTTTGATTGATTGAAGTGCTTTTGTGGCGGCAGCACCGTCCAACGCACGAAGGACTGAACTACGGCACTGCCGACACCAGTAGGGGCAGCTGTACCGTTATGCGGAATTTCGGCAACGGTGCGTCGCACACCGGACCGCAAGGGAACAAAGCTGCCACCAGTTCGAGCTAGTCGATGCGACGCGACACACGTCTTCCCAGTTCTTCCGCCGCGGACCACGTGCGTCGAGTCAACGTGACTCCGCCGTAAATGCGTACGCGCGGTCGCAAATGCAGTCGCCGTTAAATTGTCTTTCGCTTCTTCGCGGACGTTACGGCGCCTCCGGTCGCGCCAAGAGCAGAACATTCTGTGACGCGGCCTTTTGTCTCGCTCGGTCCACGTGGTCGCGCCACGGCTCGTCACTGGAGTGTACACCCTCCGGGATCGGTGACCGAGCCGTGCCGCCAGTGCAACGCGCCTATGTAGACGGACATTAGCGAAGTATATTATTTGTCATTTATTGTAACGGCAGGAAAAATAAATGTGTCCTGTCCAGAATCCGCTTTAGTCATTTATTGCCACAAAGCCTCTCCCATGAGCATAGTGCGTGGGCGCGGCGATAAATGCCGGTTCACTGCACATGAGCGACTGTAAGCGGAGATACAACACGTTCCCGGTTCACTTTAAAATAAAGCCAAACGTGCCCAGTGTAAGTAAAACTTTTGTTACAGTCACGAAAGGTGGAATATTTCTCAATATTACATACAACACTTATGTGGTACTTAAATTAAATGAAATATATAGGTATCTTGTCCACATTTCATTCTCAACATTGTGGCAACTAAAATCGACCATACGGAAAGTATACTCTATGGACTTTTACCTCTGCAAACTCTTCAAAATTTCGTGCAAAGGTTTACTATATTTAATGCTGCATAATGACTGCATTGAACATGGAAACAAAATTAAGTCATTTATGGGGGGAAGGTATCAGTCAAGAAGATAGGTAAAAATCTAATTTTTGAGCCAAATAGTTTTTGTGGAATCAAATGATAAAGAGTGTCAAAGCAGTCGGAACACAATGTGTCTGCACAGGCGAGCAGTGCAGTGACAAAATTGCCCACAGCGCGGAATGCAGGGAGCACGTCTTTGTAGCAGCGAAAGGGTTAATGCGGCCGTGGTGGCTTTACTTCATGAACTGCGCGCTCCCCCCTACACGTAAGCTTGCAAACTATGCTATACTATGGCGCTGCTTCTATTGGCGCGTGCGTCGTGTGCAACTGGCAACGCAGCAATCTCCAGCATCTGGGCGGCATGCGCGAGCCGCCAAGATAAAAGAAGTGAACTATAGAATGATCCAAGTATGACCTTGGAGCCCAGATGACGGGCATTTGTACGAACATGCACCACAATCTGCAGTTGGTTGCACCCTTCCTCAATGGCTGCCAAAATAACCACGTAAACATGTTGAATTAGGCACTCACACATACACACTGAGTGTGCCGGTACTCCACCCTGCCTTTGCTGCCATTTCTGTAATGGGTATCAGTTTTGACCATTCATTTGAACTGTTGAAAGTTAATAGACTACTACTCTCTTGTGTTTGCCTCTCCTTTACAGAGGACAAAGCAGGTTTTCCAACAGGCAAAGCAAGTTCCACTGGCCCAGCTTCAGTTTCATAAAGTTTGACTGTGGTGTTCAGGACATACTGCAGTTCATTAGTACATAATCTGAAATTCCTGAGATATATGGGCACAAATATGGAGTATGCAATGTACTGAATGCATTGGCTGAATATATTTTTCATTCAATTTCTTCTCAAGTTTATAGTAAATGTACCTGTTTCAGTGTCCATTTTCTCAACAACATAATGCTCAATTGGAGATCCACCATCATCTTCTGGAGCATTCCATTTCAGATTGCATCCTTCTTTGTGAACATCTGAAATCTTGAGTGGTCCCACTGGCTTGCTTGGTTTGTCTGTATGCAAAAAAAGTAACACACAATAATATAGCTGCAATTAAATTTCTAAAAATTGGGCATTAATCCTAAAACAAATATTGACAGTTTTTTTCTCTTACCGAGTACAGTAATCTCCACAGCAGCTTCATCCTTCCCGGAGTTATTTTCAGCCTTGATAAGATATGTTCCAGAGTGCTGTCTTGTGGCAGTCTGAATAAGTAATTTTGTTCTATATTCTTCACTTTCAATAGAAATATCATCTTTTGATTCAAGCCGTGCTTTGTTGAGGAACCATGATTTAGATGGTGGTGGTTCGCCACTTATTTTTACATCAAAGCGAATCATCTGACCTGCTTTAATAACTGTATCCTTTAATGTGCTGCGGTCAATTCGTGGAGGAGCTGAAACAATTGAATGAAAAATTAGCTTACCTTAGCCTAATTAATTCAGAAAACTTGCAAATCAGATAGTAATTTAGGAATTATACTATTTAAAGTTAAAGAACATGTTACAATTTAAATTGTGCTGACTTGTTAGAGTAAGAAGAAAGAAAGAAAGAAATAAAGAAATTCATAAGGAGTGCCAAACTGGCTTGAGCGATCTTGCAATCTTCCTGTAATGAGAAATGCTCACTCCACATTGCCTTATGTATTTTGAAGGGCTTACAGTGAGATACTGAAAAATTGTATGCTGACACAAAAAACAGACAAAACATATAAAAACTGCCACCTGCCACCTTCTTTATGAAGCTAAACCACATGAAAAACAGTTTGGGAATTCGTATGCTGTCTACACGACATGGGGAATTTTCTTTAAATGACAAAATGTCTCAAAAATCAAATTTCTTTTGTCAACAATCAAGGTACTTCTTAAAGACAGTTTTATCACCAAAGTCTCTATTTTTTACTGAAGGAGCTCAGGTGTGATTCAGAATGCCGTCAATATGAGCTATTGAATGGTTTGAAATCACTTTGCAGGTACCATTCAAATGTTGATTGCTCAAATTTCTTAACTACGTAAATCACAAATCTCCACTTTGTCTGTAATGAAGAAATATGATACCATTTACACGTGTGCATTTTGACTACTTCGACAGTGAATTGCAGTTCTCTCAGTAGGAAGTATATGTCCCGATGATGAAGCTGTGCTTTGAAATGTACGCCATTGATAAATTTGGATGAAGCTGATAAAAAAAGAAAGCTGTGCATACTACGTTATTTGACATCCGTGGTAACTAAAATGAAAATTGGAGATAAGAACACCATAAAATCAAGAATAAAATGAAACTTATTCAAGTATCATTAATGCTACCCACCTTTTATACATCAGCAATTGCACCTATGAATTCCTAGCCTTAACATACTGTGTTCATGACTATCACGGTCAAAGTTAGTTATACTTATTCATAATGTTGTAGACTTACCAAATCTGTCCTTTGCTAGGACGGTGTCACTTGGCTCACTGGGTTTACTCTGACCACCTTTATTAACTGCTCGTACTCTGAACACGTATTTCATACCTTCCACCAAGTCTGGCACTTTTGCTTCACACTTGTTCCCAATAACTTCAACTGCTTTTTGCCATTTAGAGCTGTGGGTTCACAGAAAATAAAATTGTATGACTTTTTACCATTCACACTATTATTCAGGTCCAAAACATAATATTATGTAAAAAAGGTCAAGGTTACCATTTTATGACTATGAAAATGCTGCTTCATTAAACTCTAGAGGTAGCATATTTTTCACGCAAGTAAGTCCTACCTGTATTGATCCTTCTTTTCAATAATGTATGATGTGATTGGAGCTCCTCCATCAGACTTTGGAGGTGCCCATTTAAGATCAGCTTGATGTTTATTCCAATCACGTACTTCTGGTTTACCTGGTTTGTCTGGTTCACCTGAGAAGATCAATGCAGCATAGCTTTAATCATAAGGTATTGTAATACCAGAATTAAGTTGAGGCAATTAATAACTATGACATTACAACCACATTTTCAATTATGATTATAACACTCAAGAAATTGTGATCAATCGCAATTTGCATGCAAGACAATTATAACACTTGTGTAGTTGCTTCTTTAAAGATTTATTCTTAGAAGCAACTGGAGAGCACATAATTCAGAAACAGTAGATTAGTTACATTAAATACAGGGAAGAGAAACATTTAGAAAAGTTTTATAAGGACTAATAATAATTTCTATCACTTACAGAACACTATGGAAGGCCAGAAAATGTAAAAAACATAGTATTCTACAATAAAATATATTTACTGTATGACAACTTAGTCAATAAATACTTACTGTATGGATTCTTGGCTAATGTTGGTACATCAGTTTCTAGCGGTTCAGATTCTCCTTCAGCATTGACAGCCTTGACTCTGAACTGGTATTCTTTTCCTTCATTTAGCCCAGAAACCTGCAAGAAATATAAATGTATAAATCATGTGTCTTACATCACAAGCAGAAATGAGTAATATGCTGATTGGCACCAAACTAAATGTTTCTTAGTACCTTTCTTGCTGGCAAGTTTTACATTTCATGTACATGGTAACAATCTTGGTAACATTTTTCTATTAGGCGACACAAGTTTAAAAACGGTATTGTAAAAATCCTGGACATTATTACTGGTCTGCAGACACTTACAGCTGCTTAACATATGATCTTAAATTATGACACGTAATCACAATATGCTGACAAAAATTGTGAAAAATGTTTGCACCAGTTAGATTTATGTACGGTTCTCTTCATCAGCATTCTACTTCTAATGAAACCTATGACTGCCTCTGAATTAACTAAGTTTCTGTGAGCATGTGAAATACATTAACACAGACAGACTCAATCTTAGAATGTTTTTAAATGATGGAAATAAACTGAAAAATAGATAAATGCACACAAAAATCAAAGTATCTCTACTTATTAAGTGTACATTCTTATTGAAAAGAAACATGTTTACACTTGTTACCTTTGTTAAAAAATCTTTCATTTTTTTACCTCAGCTTCAGGAATCTTGCTTGTACCAACTGGTACCCAGCGTCCTGTTTCAGTATCCATACGTTCAATAACATAATGGTCAACTGGTTCACCTCCATCATCTTCTGGTTTGTCCCACTTAAGCTTGCAGCCTTCTGCAGTAACATCTGATACTTTTAATGGACCTTTTGGCTTACTAGGTTTACCTGCATGGAAATTATAACATTTTTTACTGTATGGAACAGATCTGGAATCACATTTCAATAACTTAAACTTTCACAAACATCACCAAACAGAATAAATAGTCTGCTAAATGTTATTTATATGACAAACATGTTTCTAGTAGGCATATACAAGATATTCTATCATATTAGGTTCTATGACACATCATAGTCTATGTGACTCATGCCTATACATATGTACATGTTTTACTTTTGCACATGGTGACTGAGATTATCACTTGATCACAGAGGTCACCATGTGAAATGCAAGAATATATTTAGTTAATTTATTAATACATTGTGTAAGTTCTTAACTATCTGATTCAATGTGAGACTTTCACAAGCAAATTCATTAATATAGCTAAATCATTGTTTTAGATAAGAATGTGTCTTTTCGAACATTGTAATCTTCCTTCACTGCCCGCAAACTTTGCAACACAATTTAGGGGCTATGTTAAAATTTCTTTCTAGGTTTTCTGTTATTTATTTTTATTGTATCCAGCCATATCTCCTGATGAATATAACTGTTGGCAATACAGTCACTTCCTGTGGGTAGCCTTGTTGCTGGACCACTGATGCTTCTCTTCCAGAGGTGCCAGCTCTCCGCTAAGCTCCATGCACACCATCAGTAGTGGCACTGCAATCACAGACCTATTCCTTCATTCATGGTCCCGTGATTACAAGTGCATATCTGTTACCAGCAGGCAGATGGGTTCTGCTCTTGGCTTATGCCAGCTGTACCCACAGCCCATCAATCAGAGACAACTCACACCCCACTCTGGGCTTAATGCTGGCTGCATCCTAGGGCCCATCAGTCAGAGCTTCATCATACCTCACTGGCCCACACGTGACTGTCAGTAGAGTGCTGCCTCTCATTGGACCCAATGCCTGCTGCTGCCAGGCTCATCAGTTTCACTGATGCTGCCTCTCTTTCCAGGTGCAACTGTGCCCTAGCTGCAGCAAGCATCATGCCAGACACCAGGTGCACCTGTGCTGCTGGACACCAGCCGTGACCATGCCATAGCACTACACTGGATTCTTGCAAGGCTCACACTGTCGCCATTAGGACTGGCTGGTCAACACCCAGCCTGCCAGATCCAGAGGAGCATTCTCTGTTGTATTGTTAGATGTCATATACTGAACATTGCCTTGCTTGTGCAATCAATTATTGTAGATGCTACCTGAGAGCTGTGAAACGACACCAAATTTTATGTATTTATTTTTATTTCTGAGGATAAGAACTTGATTTCATTTTCTTGCTTGGGCATTGGCCAACATACACGTTAATTATGTCCTTAAAGGAACTCTGATGTTCTAGTTTACTAAATTTACCTTACTTCACTTATAGTAATGAACTCTTGTGACAAAATTACTTTAGTTTTTTCACTATCATGCTTTTTGTATTTAAAATTTAGTAAATAATAAAAATTGATTTTGATGAGTATGGCATCTTATGACATTTAATTCTATGCTACACAAGATAAATACTAATGCTCCACACGACATCTCAGACATCCTTTTAAGTGAGAAAGTGAGGCCACTGTTGGATTGCCATAAAGAAGAGTTTGTCATGCACTTATTATTTCAGAAAAATCCTTTATGTCCATGAGATTCACAAGATATACAACAAAAACAAGCCTAATAAATTTGGTTGTGTGTTTGTCATAGGATGGTATTGGCTGTGAGAGCCAAAACTGTAAGAAAAATAACATTTTGCATGGAAAGCAGCAACTATCAAAATGCTGCAAATTGGTAAAATGAGTAGAACGATGAACACAGAAAAAACAGATATCAATGTCAACACCAACAAAACTACACTCCTGGAAATGGAAAAAAGAACACATTGACACCGGTGTGTCAGACCCACCATACTTGCTCCGGACACTGCGAGAGGGCTGTACAAGCAATGATCACACGCACGGCACAGCGGACACACCAGGAACCGCGGTGTTGGCCGTCGAATGGCGCTAGCTGCGCAGCATTTGTGCACCGCCGCCGTCAGTGTCAGCCAGTTTGCCGTGGCATACGGAGCTCCATCGCAGTCTTTAACACTGGTAGCATGCCGCGACAGCATGGACGTGAACCGTATGTGCAGTTGACGGACTTTGAGTGAGGGCGTATAGTGGGCATGCGGGAGGCCGGGTGGACGTACCGCCGAATTGCTCAACACGTGGGGCGTGAGCTCTCCACAGTACATCGATGTTGTCGCCAGTGGTCGGCGGAAGGTGCACGTGCCCGTCGACCTGGGACCGGACCGCAGCGACGCACGGATGCACGCCAAGACCGTAGGATCCTACGCAGTGCCGTAGGGGACCGCACCGCCACTTCCCAGCAAATTAGGGACACTGTTGCTCCTGGGGTATCGGCGAGGACCATTCGCAACCGTCTCCATGAAGCTGGGCTACGGTCCCGCACACCGTTAGGCCGTCTTCCGCTCACGCCCCAACATCGTGCAGCCCGCCTCCAGTGGTGTCGCGACAGGCGTGAATGGAGGGACGAATGGAGACGTGTCATCTTCAGCGATGAGAGTCGCTTCTGCCTTGGTGCCAATGATGGTCGTATGCGTGTTTGGCGCCGTGCAGGTGAGCGCCACAATCAGGACTGCATACGACCGAGGCACACAGGGCCAACACCCGGCATCATGGTGTGGGGAGCGACCTCCTACACTGGCCGTACACCACTGGTGATCGTCGAGGGGACACTGAATAGTGCACGGTACATCCAAACCGTCATCGAACCCATCGTTCTACCATTCCTAGACCGGCAAGGGAACTTGCTGTTCCAACAGGACAATGCACGTCCGGATGTATCCCGTGCCACCCAATGTGCTCTAGAAGGTGTAAGTCAACTACCCTGGCCAGCAAGATCTCCGGATCTGTCCCCCATTGAGCATGTTTGGGACTGGATGAAGCGTCGTCTCACGCGGTCTGCACGTCCAGCACAAACGCTGGTCCAACTGAGGCGCCAGGTGGAAATGGCATGGCAAGCCGTTCCACAGGACTACATCCAGCATCTCTACGATCGTCTCCATGGGAGAATAGCAGCCTGCATTGCTGCGAAAGGTGGATATACACTGTACTAGTGCCAACATTGTGCATGCTCTGTTGCCTGTGTCTATGTGCCTGTGGTTCTGTCAGTGTGATCATGTGATGTATCTGACCCCAGGAATGTGTCAATAAAGTTTCCCCTTCCTGGGACAATGAATTCACGGTGTTCTTATTTCAATTTCCAGGAGTGTATATCATTGTAGCAGGGTCAGTGTTGTTTTCTCTCATGGTATATGATTTATTTAAGATTTTGGTTGCATTGAACCTGAGGAGAGAACTCCTGCAAGGGGAGAAAAAGTGGCTCTAATGATTCTTTTAGAAGCTCAGGATACTGTCTGCACAGCAAGTGAATGTTAAAAATCTGAAACACCCAGTAGAGAGATGCTGCATCACACTACAGTGCACTGTAAATGGTGCAGCAACTGGCAACTGATGCAAATCAATTGTGCAGCAACTTGCAACTGATGCAAGTCATTGGACATCATCTCTGCAAGATTGCCACATATCTGGATGGTGACAAATAATGCTCTACACTCAGTTGTTATCAGCAGATGAGATCAGTGATCTCTCTTCCCAGAGAAAGAGGGCAATACTGACAAATATTTGAGTAAGAATGTGAATGAGACATTGGAAGACTGAAAAGAACATGGACAGTCTAGGTATCACAAAATTCATTACTTGTTTAATATGAATTGTGTGTCATAAGAGTCATCAGAAGCATTTCCTGTGCTGTTTCAGCAAATGTTTGCAATTCCAACTTTGCAGAGTGTAGATGGAGTCAGTCCAAACAAATACTGCTCAATCAGTGTTTTATTTCATGCTCAGTGTTAACAGAAAAACTACCTTTGTTTCTAGTTACAAACAAAATGTTTTTTAAAGTGGAATTTTTGTGCCATTTGATAGATCAGTCCCAAATTAGTCTAGTGTGATATTTAGTTTAACAATATGTATTAACAGGACAACATTAACATGGAGAATAGCAGATTCTCCATCCTATGACAACAGATGCTGCATGATGGTAGCAAACAAACAGTATGGCATGGGTAGGCCTGTAAAATGAAGCAAGTCAGGCAAACATGAAACAGTAAACAAATGTCTGCAAGTATAAGTGCTAGAGAACATATTGTTAAACCAATAATATCACACAAGCCTAATTTTGGATCACTCTACCAAATAGGCACATAACATTCCACTATAAAAACACTTTTGTTTGTAACAACAAACAAACCAATGTTTTCCACTGATAGTGGGCATCACATAAAGCAAGTGATGAGTAGTATTTATTTGGATTGACTCCACCCAGACATTGCAAAAATCAAATTTCAAATATATTCTAAGACATCAGATAAAATGCATATATCATCCATTGATTATATTACTGTCTTTAAGAGGGAAAAACAATTTTGAAATTTAAATCTTTATAGCTATTTTCTGTTGCCTTCAGTATCTTGTACATTGATCTTCAGACCTGAGGACTGAACCAGCCTCTCCTACACCTCCTTGCATATTTGAACCAGCTGTATCTTTCCTTCATTTATGTACATAAAGCCTTTAGTTTCAAAAAGTTGAAACTGTATTTACAGCTAACAAAATCCTCTTGGGTTATCAGCTGAGTAACTACGTTATCCTGAGGACATTTCAAATAAAATTTCCCGTTTTACTTGAAGACAATGACAGGAAAATTTGTCACCTACTACTTCAAGATGGCACTTTTTCTTGACTGATAAAATGAGATGATGTCAACAGTGAAATTCGCTGAGAAAGTCTCCATTCTTGCTTTCATTGGTGGTTATCTTTGTCATTGACTATGTGCTGATACGTGCTCTTTATTAGTGATGACAATCTTACCTCTATTGAAAAGCTTCATTAACCAGAATTTATACATCTGGAAAAGAACTCTATATGTTTTAAATGTACATATGTTGTGTAATACTTACTCAGTACAGAAATTTCAACATCAACAGAATCCACTCCAGAATCATTCTTTGCTGTAACAGTGTAAACTCCAGTATCTGCTCTCTTTACTTTCTGGAGGATGAATGTTGTTTTGTAATCTTCATTTTCAATTTTCAATCTGTTAAAACAAAACATTGTTTAAAATATACTAAAATCAAAACTAAAATAGCAAAAATGCCACCAATTAATTTCCCTGCCAATTCTCACTTTCTGAGCAGGTTCCTAAATATAAGAGTGAAATTACACACATGTTCTAATGAATAGAAGAACAGATAATTCTACTGTTGACTGAGGATGGTCTACTGAACAACATTATATCAGCATTTACATCATTTGCCGATTAATAATTACACCCGTTACAAGTCATATGTTTTTAGGTTGGATAGTACCTCCAAGTACATGTGGCAAGAGCAAGCATTTAATGCTTATTTTCCCATGGGTAACAGGTCATGTGTTGAAGTGTGGACACGAATAGCCAAATTCTCTCCACCCAATTAAAATTTACAGTTGCTGTATAATCTGTACTTATTATTAGGGCATTTTTCCCTGAAGATTTATTTTTAACTTCTAAATACCCTTCAACTTCAATAGGTAGACCATGTGATGAGAATTAAAGAGGATCAGGTGCTTTAAAGAACAGTCACGGAGAAGTCATTTGGTAAGAGACTGAGGGGAGACCCAACAGTACTTTGGTAAATGAAAATAAAATAATATGCAACAGGATGGGTGTAAATAGCTGGTAGCAGGTAGCAAAGATAGAACCATTTGGAGGCAACATGTGAGATTGTCATGGAAGCTTTGAGTCCATTATAAGCCTAGAAAAAGAAGAAGAAGAAGAAGGAGAAGAAGAATAACCCTTGCGTTTCCCAGTTCCCTGAAAGTAGACATAACACTCTGTGTCCCCATTTAATGCCATTTCAATTGTTCCAACAACTTTTTATTACTCAATATTTTATGTTCTCTTGGACCACTACATCCCCAACAGCTGTTTACAAAAGTCCATACATCTCTTCTTTATCTTACTGTTACACACTGAGGTGGCAAAGGCATGGGAGAGCGATATGTGCATATACAGATTGTGGTAGTATCATGTACACAAGGCATAAAGGGGCAGTGCATTGATGGAGTTGTCATTTGTACTCAGGTGAATCATGTTTATGATGTGATTATGGCCACATGAAGGGAATTAACGAACTGTGAATGTGGGATGGTAGCTGGAGCTAGGCCCATGGGACATTCTATTTCGGAAATCGTTAGAGAATTCTATATTCTGAGATCTACAGCGTCAAGAACATACTTACAATGCCTAATTCCAGGCATTACCTCCCACCACAGACAATACATAGGCCAATGGCCTTCACTTAATGACTGAGAGCATTTGTGTTTCTGTAGAGTTGTCAATGGTAACAGACAAGCAACACTGCGTGAAATAACTGCATAAATCAATGTGAGACGTAGGATGAAGATATCCATTATTGAACGCAGTTTTCCGAAATTCCTTCACCAGGGAAGATGAATGGAATATTCCAGAATTTGAAACACGAACAGCTGTTAGCATGAGTTTCTTAGAAGTAGATACCTTAGGTGTTGCGAAGCAACTCAAATCGCTTGATACGTGCAAGTCTTCAGGTCCAGATTGTATACCGATTAGGTTCCTTTCAGATTACGCTGATACAATAGCTCCCTACTTAGCAATCATATACAACCGCTCGCTCACCGATAGATCTGTACCTACAGATTGGAAAATTGCGCAGGTCGCACCAGTGTTTAAGATGGGTAGTAGGAGTAATCCATCGAACTACAGACCTATATCATTGACGTCAGTTTGCATTAGCTAGATTTCCGGAAAGCTTTTGACACCGTTCCTCACAAGCGACTTCTAATCAAGCTGTGGGCCTATGGGGTATCATCTCAGTTGTGCGACTGGATTCGTGATTTCCTGTCAGGAAGGTCGCAGTTCGTAGTAATAGACGGCAAACCATCGAGTAAAACTGAAGTGATATCAGGTGTTCCCCAGGGAAGCGTCCTGGGATCTCTGCTGTTCCTGATCTATATAAATGACCTGGGTGACAATCTGAGCAGTTCTCTTAGGTTGTTCACAGATGATGCTGTAATTTACTGTCTAGTAAGGTCATCCGAAGACCAGTATCAGTTGCAAAGTGATTTAGAAAAGATTGCTGTATGGTGTGGCAGGTGGCAGTTGACGCTAAATAACAAAAAGTGTGAGGTGATCCACATGAGCTCCAAAAGAAATCCGTTGGAATTCGATTACTCGGTAAATAGTACAATTCTCAAGGCTGTCAATTCAACTAAGTACCTGGGTGTTAAAATTACGAACAACTTCAGTTGGAAAGACCACATAGATAACATTGTGAGGAAGGCAAGCCAAAGGTTGCATTTCATTGGCAGGACACTTAGAAGATGCAACAAGTCCACTAAAGACACAGCTTACACTACACTCATTCGTCCTCTGTTAGAATATTGCTGCGCGGTGTGGGATCCTTACCAGGTGGGATTGACGGAGGACATCGAAAGGGTGCAAAAAAGGGCAGCCCGTTTTGTATTATCACATAATAGAGGAGAGAGTGTGGCAGATATGATATGCAAATTGGGATGGAAGTCATTAAAGCAAAGACGTTTTTCGTCGCAGCGAGATCTATTTACGAAATTTCAGTCACCAAATTTCTCTTCCGAATCCGAAAATATTTTGTTGACCCCAACCTACATAGGTAGGAATGATTATCAAAATAAAATAAGAAAAATCAGAGCTCGAACAGAAAGGTTTAAGTGTTCGTTTTTTCCCGCGCGCTGTTCGGGAGTGGAATGGTAGAGAGATAGTATGATTGTGGTTCGATGAACCCTTTGTCAAGCACTTAAATGTAAATTGTAGAGTAGTCATGTAGATGTAGATGTAGGACAGTGTGGTGAAATTTCGAGTTAATGGGCTATGGCAGCAGATGACTGATGTGAGTGCCTTTTCTAACAGCATGGTATCGCCTGCACTGCCTCTCCTAGGCTTGTGACCATATTAATTGGACACTAGACAACTGGAGAACCATGGTCTGGTCAGATGAGTCCCAAATTCAGTTCATAAGAGTTTGTGGTAGGGTTTGAGTGTGGTGCTGACCCCATGAAGCCGTGGACCCACATTGTCAACAATGCACTGTGCAAGCTGGTGGTGCCTCCATAATGGTATGGGCTGCGTCCCAATTTCAGTTGGTAAGAGTTTATGGTAGGGTTTGTGTGTGGTGCTGACCCCATGAAGCCATGGACCCATGTTGTCAACAATGCACTGTCCAAGCTGGTGGTGCCTCCATAATGGTATGGGCTGTCTTTACTTGGAATGGACTGGAAATGGTAATGTTCAGCTACCTGGAGACCATTTGCAGCCATTCATGGACTTCATATTCCTAAACAACAATGGAATTTTTATGGATGACAATTCATCACATCATCAGGTCATAATTGTTCATGATTGGTTTGAAGAACATCCCATTGAACATTTATTGGGCATAATTGAGAGGTCAGTTCATGCACCAAATCCTGCACCAGCAACACTTTCGCAATTATGGATGGCTATAGAGGCAGCACGGCTCAATATTTCTGAAGGGGTCTACCAACGACTTGTTGAGTCCATGCCATGCCGAGTTGCTGCACTATGCCAGAAAGAGGAGATCCATCATGATTTAAGAGGCAACCCATTACTTTTGTCACCTCAGTGTATAGTCCAAATATAGTGTTTCTCTGAAATCAGTTCTACATCTACATCTACATGGATACTCAGCAAATCACACTTAAGTGCCCAGCAGAATGTTCATTGAAACACCTTCACAGTAATTCTCTATTATTCCAATTTCGAATAGCACATGAAAACAACAAACACCTATATCTTTCGGTGCAAGCTCTGATTTTACTTATTTTATTATGATGATCCTTTCTCTCTATGTAGGTCAGCGTCAAAAAATATTTTTGCACTCTGAGAAGAAAATTGGTGATTGAAATTTCATGAGAAGATTTTGCACCAACATAAAATGCCTTTGTTTTAATGATGTCCACCCCAAATCCTGCATGATGTCAGTGGCACTCTCTCCCTTATTTCACGATAATATGAAACATGATGCTCTTCTTTAGCTTTCTCGATTTACTCTGTTAATCCTATCTGGTAAAGATCCCAGACCGAGGACAAACAAATATAGTACAGGCAGTCTCTTTGTAAATCTGTTACATTTTCCAAATATTCTTCCAATAAAAACTCAGTCTGGTTTGCCTTGCCCCACAACATTTTCTATGTTATCTTTCCAATTTAAGTTGTTTGTAATTGTAATTCCTAGACATTTAGTTGAATTTACAACCTTTCCCTCTTACTGACTTATTGTGTAACCAAATTTTAATGGATTCCTTTTAGCACTCATGTGAATGACCCCACACTTTTCATTATTTAACATCTATTGCCAATTTTTGCATGATACAGATGAAATCATGAATCCAGCCACATAACTGAGATGATATTCCATAAGCATGCAATTTCACTACAAGCCACTTGTGTGGTAGTGTCAAAAGCCTTCTAGAAATCTAAAAATACGGAATCAATTTGAAATCTCTTGTCAACAGCACTCAACACCTCATGTGAGTAAAGAGATAGTTGTGTTTCACAAGAACGATGTTCTGTAAATCAGTGTTGACTGTATATCAATAAGCCATTGTCTTTGAGGTCATTGTTATAATTCAAGCACAATACATGTTCCAAAATCCTGCTGCATATTGACATTAATGATATGGACCTGTAATTTAGTGGATTACTCCTACTACCTTTCTTGAATATTGGTGTGAGCTGTGCAACTTTCCAGTCTTTGGGTACGGATCTTTTGTCGAGCGAGTAGTTGCATATGGTTGTTAAGTATGGAGCTATTGCATTAGTATATTCTGAAGGGAACCTCATTGGTCAAGATCTGGATCGGAAGACTTGTTTGTATTAAGTGATCTACGTTCCTTCGCTACTGTGAGGATATCTACTTCTAAGTTACTCATGTTGGCAGCTGTTCTTGCACTGAATTCTCGAATATTTACTTCAACTTCTTTGGTGAAGACATTTTGGTAGGATGTGTTTGGTAACTCTGCTTTTGCAGCAATGTCGTCAATATTATTTCCATTGCTAATGCACAAAGAAGGCATCAACTGTGTCTTGCCATTAGCACACTTTACATAAGACCACAATCCCTTTGGATTTTCTACCAGGTTTTGAGACAAAGTTTCACTGTGGAAACTAGTATAAGCATCTCACACAGAAGTGTGCACTAAATTTCAAGCGTCTGTAAAAGTTCACCATTCTTGCAGATTTTGTATTCATTTAAATTTGGCATGCTTTTTTCATTGTTTATGCAACAGTGTTCTGACTCATTTTGTGTACTAAAGGGGATCAGTTCCATCATTTGTTCATTTATTCGGTATACATCTCTCAATTGCTGACAGTACAATTTCTTTAAATTCAAGCACATCTGGCCTACACTTACATTGTTAATTTCGAAGGAGAGGGAATTGTCTCTCAGGAAGGTAACAAGTGAATTTTCATCTGCTTTTTTGAAAAGGTATGTATTTCATTTATTTTTTGAGGATTTTGGGGGTTACAATGTTCAGTCTCTCAATGACAACCCTGTGTTCACTAATGCCTGTATTCGTTTTGATCTCGTTATTAGCTCAGGATTATTTGTTGTTCAGAGGTCAAGTGTGTTTTCAGGATCATTTATCGTTCACGTTGGCTCATGAACTAACTGCTCAAACAATTGCAGAGAATGCATTTAGCACAATTTCAGATGACATTTATGTGTACCTCTGGATTTAAACATGTATTTTTGTCAACATATTGTGGGTAAATTAAAGTCACCACCAACTATAAGTTTATGAGTCAGGTACACGTTTGAAATTAAAGTAAAGTTTTCATTGAAACTTTCAGCAATCATATCATCTGAAGTAGGATGTCAGTAAAAGGACCCAATTTTTACCACAGACTAATGTATAATGAAAATTCATAGGTGTTTCCTCTCCTACAGAGAGACTAACAGCTGCAATCTTAAGCTGCAATAGCAACAATAGATAATGCACTATAGTATGTTATTCAATCTGGTTATATTTGTGTCTAGTGACCATATGAAGTATCTTTGAAGAGATATAAGTGGCTTGATGTATATTACAGGATGGCGAAGGTTCAACAGAAACTAAAGTAACATAAGGTGTGTCCCAAAGAAGTGTAATAGGACCTCTGACATTCTCAATATACGTAAATGATTTGTCAGATATTCTGAGCTGCACTATAAAATTGATGGCTGATGATGATGCTGTTGTCTACAGGAAAGTATCATCATTGGATGACCACAAGGAATAAAATTAGACTTATACACACCTCTCCACTCTTTAATATGGATAAATGAAAGATAATGCTTACAACAAAGAGAAAGAACCCCATTGTATCTGATTACTAGTTCCATGTCGAGCTTCTTCAGTACACCACATTGTAAAAGTATTTAGGGGTAACACTAAGAATCAATATGATACAGGATGATCTGGAAAAGTGCAGTGGATCTGTAAACGAAATTTATTTGAGATATTGATATGAATGATTTTGGAGTCTTATTCCAGTATCTGAAGTCCTTATCAAGTACACATGATAATAGCCATCAACTGAATCCACAGACATGGTTTTAGGATAACAACAGAATGGTGTGGCCTTTATGAAAATACAAAAAAATGCTCAGTGAGCTTAAATAGTAATCCTTAGAGGAAAGCCAACATAATTCTTGTGAAACACTGTTGGATAAGTTCAGACATCATGTCTTTTAATGAGACAAAGCAACTATTGTGAAGCCACCATCATATATTTTGTGTATGGATAATGAGAATAAGACACGAGAAATTAAGACACATCCAGGGGAATATACACAGTCACGTTCCTTACTCAGTATCTGAATGGAAAACAACAAGGAATTACTAATATTGGTGTGAAGTAGCCTTCACCATGCACTGCACAGTAGCTGGGGGAGATGTAGATGTCACAGTTCATATGTGAAATCTCCCTCTTTAAAGTATCATTTTTTCTCTAAATATTTTTGCAGAATATATAAAGAGATTGTATTTCTTTCTACAGACTTCATTTGCACATTTTGTGTTCCATATTTCTCCATCTATCCTCTCTATCTTGTGCTTTCTTATTATGATCACAGTCAGTAGCTTTGTCTTAACATGTAATGGAAAACTAATTCTGAGACATCTGCTTTTCATGTATCCCAGCTGGCATGATCTTTATCTTCTGGCTTCATTCAACTGCATTTTATTGACTTAGGAAAAGTCAAGAACAAGTCATTGTAATGAAGCTAAGATGACATAAAACAGAAAATGATCTTCTCTCCTTTGTCAATTCTTTTCATTCTCCTTCTGCACTTTCAAGTTTGTCATACTTCTAATAAAACTCATTCCATCCTTTCACAGCACACAGTTATCAAGTTTCAATACCTATCACACTCCACACATATAAATTGCAATATTCATAATTTCATATTAATAGTTTTAAATATCGTGAGTGTGGTCTGGAAAATTAACTATGTCATTAAAGTAAGTCTATATTAAAATCTAAAATTCAACTTCAGTTATAAAATATTTTCATAAATTTACTGATAATTAAGTCTCTTAAATGTCTTTGCACAAGAAGACATAACTTCAAGTTAACTGCAGGCTATAAGAAACTTCCTTCACATTAATTCAGTTTCTTGCACATTTACCTGTCATGGGACTTCAGTACTGTTTCCTTGAGAGTCCACGTAATCTTTGGAGGTGGTTCACCCTTGACATCTGCTTCAATTCGTAGCAACTGACCACTACGTAGCACTTTCTTTTGCAAGTTTTTACGATCAATATATGGTGCCACTGAAAATTGAGAACAGAAAATCTTTTTCAATACATTGAAAAAAATAGTATTCTAATTTCTTTGTGACTTCAGCAATATTTCCCATGTCACATTGAAAATTACAATTTAGCAATTTATATAATCAGAGAAATTTAGAAACGTACATACATACATTATATGATCTGTCATACTGTAAAGAGTCTATGTTCTCATACACTGTGTTATGTAAACATTTGGTAAGACTAGTGCCATGAAAGAAATTTCATAATTTATAAGCTGTTATCAACAAAATTATACTTACGGAAGCGGGGCTTTGCTACAACTGATTTTGAGACATCACTGGGTTCACTTGGACCAGCTTTGTTGACTGCAACAACTCGGAACTCATATTCATGTCCTTCAACAACATCAGTGACACGTCCAGCAGTCCTTCATAAATAACAGAAGACAAAATCAGAATTACACATCAATAAATTGAGCTTTAATTTAGTTGTTTTACTGTGGTGCATTAGGTGAAATTTTGGTCTAGCATTTTCCTCTACTATTAGTACTTTGGAAACCACAAATGATACATTATGTTTGAAGACACTTCATTTTATTATTATCGTTACATAGGGTGATTCAGCTGTTCCTACCAAACTTAGCTGATGAACACAATACACGGATGAAGTCGCCATACTGTATGGAACTAATGTCCAGTAAGATCATCTTGCAAATGATTCTGCACACATCTGACAGTTGGTACAGTCTGTTTGCAAAACATAAATCCTGTGAATCATTTAACTATGTTAATATGTCATGCCTAGTGGCCAGGTGTAGCAAAGAGTGTAATTAATGCTTAAAACGAGATAACAGTGAAGTAAATAATGTTCAAGCATTGAGCTGATGGAGTATGTTCTCCAACCTATTTGTAATACAATAATGTTCCCAGCAGTGTAGGATGGCACATGTGGTTAGGCGATCAATGAAAAGTATTATCAATGATTTGAATGTTGCAGCGTTCAAAAATTTTTGCAATGGTATGATGTGTTAATACCAAATCACAGGAAAACATTTGCCATATTCAAACAAGAAAACAAGGCTGTTATTGATATTCTGCCCTGTGCACACTGCATCGGTTTACAGCCTGAATGTAGTCTCTGCTGTCAGCCGTCATATTTTCCACAGAGGAATATGTTGACATGCCTCTTGTTTATGGGGAAGCAAGAGCAAAATTACTGTTCACACTGCATGTACAAATAATTTATCCTCTATTACCAGTTGCACAGAATTATAATCATAAACTTAAAACCCAAACAATTTCTACACTGCTAGTATCCAAGAATTCTTTTAAACTGTAGAATGGATTGTTTATTAATCAGTTACACAACTAACTTTTAAAATTATTTAAAGGTTTTTGAGCACAGAATGTGGCAATTTATTTAAAAAATTCATACAGCTCACTTTGAGAGACATGCCTGGTTTCCCCCCCCCCCCCCCCCCCCCTCAGGTTATGCCTAGGAATGTCAATACTCATTTTGCTTCTGGTGTCACAACACAAAAGTGTGTCTTCTCTCTGCTGTCAAACTCTACTATGTTGTTTTTAGTATATATCACATATCAATGGTTCATAGATACAGAGATTTATCACTGTCATCATCTTGTCATCTTGGTCTTAGTGAATAAAGGATGGCAGTGTACCCTTGGACCAATCTTACACATTATTCATAGCATCTTTTTCTGAATCTGAACTAATGTGACATGCGTATCCCCATAACAACGGCCCATAAGATGCATGAGCATCCAAAGAAAGCTGTTCTAAGATATTAATTTTTCACTAGATCTGATAGTTTTGATATCAGATAGTACACACTTGATACCTCTCCGCAGACATGATTAATGTGAGGTTTCCAGTTTAGTTGGGAATTAATATATATATTCCAAGCAGTTTTACAGATTCTGCTTGTACATCTTTAGCTAGTCCTAGCAGCAGCTGTTGAGTTTTCTCTGGACTTCATGGTAGTTTATTAGATGAGAACCAGTTTAGTGTTAGGGAGAGAGTGTCCTGATTTCTGGTGTAACTGTAATATATCTCAATATGTGGTGGTTAAAGTTGTGTCATCTGCATAGCAGATAACTGACTGAAGCCCAACACAACATCTGGTGAAAACGAAGAGACCATCCTGTATGCAGCTTGCACTAATCAACACATGAGTAAAAGGGCAAATGCACAACAGTTGAACACCAGCCAGTCACCCATACAGCAAATACTGGATTCACATAATTATCACCCAAACCATTTACAGCTCCACCTAGAGATCCACAGGCAGGATTTCAAAGCTCGACTGAATTTCTGTCAGTGGCTATTAGGAAATCTTGAAAATGACATGTTCTCTGATGAATCACGATTCCACTATAATGAGACTATCAGTCACCACAACATACAATGGACTACAGACAATCTTAACTGGATGTGACAGACAGCCTACAATGTACAATGGGGAATGAATGTTTGGTGTGGAATCTTGGGTGATTGTCATATTGGACTGTATTTCTTTGAGGGCCATTTGATGAGCATGTGCTACTTGCACTTTCTGTGTCAGGAACTCCCACAGCTGCTGGAGGGTGTGCCATAACTGGATCTTTTAATAATGTGGTTTTAACAGAATGGAGCACAGCCACATTCAACTTTACTCATTTGTAACTATCTAAATGAGGAAATTCCAGAGAAATGGACAGGAAGATGAGGACCTGTTGCTTGGTCCATCAGCTCACCGGATTTAACACCATTAGACTTCTACCTGCAGGGGCGTTGAAACAAGTAGTTTACACTCAAGTGCTGGAAAATCCCGACCACCTCTGGCACATCATCACAAAATCCTGCAGATCAATAACATTGGGAATGCTTCGGCACGTAAGATGACCTATTCAGCAGTGGTTCCAGATGTGGATAAACCAAAACGGTCAATACTATGAGTGTTTGCTAACATGCTAAACATGGTCAGTGCAGTTTTGTTCCCCTTACTTCTGATCCATATTTGTCTGGCTGCTGACAAATAAGCCCCTGGCCACAGATACTTTTATTCACAAACAATTTGCATAAAAAGAGGATATTTCCTGTACATTATGTGCATTAAAACTGAATAAACAAAAAAATAAATGGAACCCTCGCCCCAGATTCAAATGTTGGCCCTCACATGCAAGACCTCTCTGCAATGCTTGATCTGCCCTTATCAACTATGCTACACTTCAGTACAGCACAACTGATGCAGGCTATACCATGTATTAGTTTTAATGCTGTCACAGTATTACCTTAGTGTTCAGCAGCATTTTAGTGTCTCATTCTCTAGAGAATATACTTATGATTTTCATTTTTTAATAATATTATAACATTATGACTTTCTACTATGGTGAGGAGGTAAATATCGAGACATCTGTTGTGTTTTCTAAGCATACCAGAGGGTCAAATGTTTCCAGGATAGATATAAAATTGCAGGTTGCATAAAACCATGCCAGTAAGGGCAGCTTAATCACCCTGTGTAAAAAGCAAATGATACATTATAATAATTGAAAACTTCCCAATTTCTAGTCAACAGACCACAAATGTGGAATATACTCTGTCCTCATAATTTAACACACATATGTGGTGTGAGATAAAGTCTGTGGCACAAGTCCATAACCAGACTGTCGACCTGACTGCAGATAGAGTGCATCCTTTCTATTCACCACTGGACAAGGAGATGGAGGAGTGGCAGGCTCCTCACCCCGGACACCTTACACCCCTGAAAAAGTTCTTCCGTACTGATTTTGACAGCAGACTGAGTGATTTGGAGCATCCTGGAGGAAGCACACGAAGGAAAAATCCCCACCCTACCCAGACTGTTTGTGGGACACCCAGGGCCAGAGTCTAGTGCTCCACCCACTAGACTAAGGCAGCCACTAATCTATGAAGTAGTCATATTTAATTTACCTGTGATAAACTTAATGTCAACAAAATGCACATGGAATATGCATACTGTTTTGACTGCAAGTTATGTGATTTTCATTTACCATTATAACTCATTTATCTCTTTTTTTATAAAGCATGTAATTTCAAAATCTGATGAATCATTTATAATAATGCCCTATTCCAACAAAAAAAAGCAGTATTCCCTCATATCTGCACCTACTTCCTATGGTATAATATACCTGTCACCTACATATCAACCGAGTGAGGTGGCACAGTGGTCAGCACACTGGACTCGCATTCGGGAGGACGACGGTTCAATGCTGCGTCCGGCCATCCTGATTTAGGTTTTCCGTGACTTCTCTAAATCGCTCCAGGCAAATGCCGGGATGGTTCCTTTGAAAGGGCACGGCCGGCTTCCTTCCCCATCCTTCCCTAATCCGATGACCTTGTAGTTTGGTCTCTTCCCCCATAACCCCCCCCCCCTCCCCTACATACCTGATTAATTTGTCAAAAAGAATTTATTAGCTGAGACTCTTAATTTGTGAAAATGAATTTATTAGCTGAGACTTTTCTATGTGGCAGGTGAACTCTACTTTTGAGTCTTCAGTGCATTGCTGTTAATGATATAAAAGTTAAATTCAGCATCTGAATATTCAGGATTCCCTTCTAGCTGCATTAGGACATACAAATTCACTCATGAGTATATCCTGTGTTTGTTTCTGTGTTTATTATCTAATGACATAGATTTATAATATAACACACACACACTTTTGCATCACACACTGATTCATTTCTTTTATAATTTTCTATTTTTTTCTAAGCATTCAATTAATTTCAGTATTCAGTACATACTATAATCTATGAGCTAATAGCATTACAAAGTTGTAAATTACTGCAGGTCAAATAAATAAAAAAATCATGGTAATCTGATATGGCTTGGTGGCTTAGTGGGTAAAAAAAAAAGTACCAGACTACAAGCCAAAGGTCAATTGTTGCTTTGTTTACCTCTGGTAATGATTTGTTAATCTGAAAAATACTAAGGTGCAACATGGTTCCAAGACCACATTAAACTGTAGGTTCCCCTGTAACTGGCTGAATCAGTTATTTAAAAGGGCATGGACAGGTAAAAGTATACCTCTTTCAATGTGACCATGCCTAGTAAAGAACTGTGGTATTCAAACCAATCTTCAGGTTAATGACAGCAGTATGATCATGGTCTATTGAGATAGCAGTTTGTGTTCCATGATATTTCTGCTCACATCAATGCAGAACAGAATCTCACCAAGCCCTGCAGCAGTAGCATCTGAGGTGACAGACAGATTGTCCGTTAGGTCGTGCAATGTCATGCACCTTAAGTAAGGTAATGGGCTCATTTGCTACATGACAAGTATCCACACAGACTATGTGATGATGTCCGGAGCACCACAGCCTGTCAGCACAGCAACCACTCTTGCAGCTCCCCACGATGTGGCAGCACAGAGAGGTATGACTATAGTGATGTGCCCAAACACAACACTGAACACAAGAATGGCACCATGTCATCTTTTCAGGCAAGTCCTAGATATGCATGCATACTGTCCTGACCTACATCCATGCATAGGATGTTCAACTGTTGCCCTGGCTAACATGTTCTCTAGATCTCTCATCCATTGAAAACATCTGATCATGGGTAGCTGGCTGCCATCAATCAGTGCTACTACAATTGATGAACTTTGGCAAAGAGTCGAAGTAGCATGGAATGACATCCCCATTTCAATTGTCTAGGCTCAGTTTGACTTGATGCCTAGGCAGGTTACAGCTACTGCTGATGACAGAGGTGTCAGAACTGTGTATTAAATTTTGCAGCTTGTACACCACAAAATCATTTATAAATTTAAACAAGTATTCTTCCAAGTATATGGTACGATAAGTAAAAATTTGTTATTTGCTTTCCTTCCTGGTGTTGCACTATTAACGGCCAGGGGTGTATTTACAGCAACTGTTTTCTTGGCACTCCCCTGACTGGAGACAGTGGTCACATGTGTATGAGTCTTGCTTGTATGAATGTGTGTGTGTGTGTGTGTGTGTGTGTGTGTGTGTGTGTGTGTGTGTGTGTGTGTGTGTGTTTTCTACTTTGGACGAAGGATTTTTGGCCAAAAGCTTAAATGTACAGCAGTCTTTTCATTGTGCCTATCTGTAACTCAACATCTCCTCTATATGGTGAGAAGCAATCTATTCTTTTCATGAAATTGTTCTTTCAGGAGTAGTGCATTTTCACAGTTCCAAGTGAATAAAATGGACAAATTATAGTTCTATGAAGAAAAATATTTAGCATTATGTAGCAAGCAGATATAGTAATTGCTAGGTTAAAGTTATGAGTCAAACGACCATTTTTATCCATGACCAATGTGATTCCATGATGATGTTACAAACCTTCAGGGATAATGAAGAAGGGTAAATGTATCAATGTGAGGTAAGGGATCCTGTTCTGGAAATGACCAACTCAAAAGTTATAAGCAAAAATCATTATGATACCTCTGACAGAGGAAGATGTGTACTGGTACTGTTGTTGCTATGATCGTAAAGCACACATTTAGTGTATGGGCAAAAGTAAGAAAAAATGTCAAGCAAACATGGGCTCTAAAATGCTTGCCTTAAGAGCTATAAACATTAGCTCGTCTATGAATTTGAGAAAAACATCTCTTCTACTGCAAGCTCTTTGGTTCCTGTATTTTTGGAGGAGGTGGTATGAAACAAAACAAGAAAAGAATGTCCACCAAACATGGGCTCTAAGATGCATACTTTAAAGAGCTATTGGCATTTGTTCAGTAGAATAGATGTGTTTCAAAGCTGCGACGGTGAACATGTGCTCATAGCTCTTAAGGTATGCATTTGAGAACCCATATTTAGTGGACATTATTTTCTTGTATTGGCCTATACTACACCCTCCAAAATTATTGAAAGCAAAGGGCTTGCACTAGAAGAGAAGTGTTTCACAGTACTGAAAGTCAACAATTGCTCATAGCTCTTCAGGTATGCATTTTAGAGCCCATGTTTATTAGATGTTTTTTCATTGTTTCGGTCCATATTATTACCTCCAAAAGTTGTACACCCTACAATCTTAACAACAATAGTACCAGTACATGTATTCCACTGTCGGAGGTATCAGAGTGATTTTCATTTATAACTTTCGACTCCATCATTTCTGGAGCAGTATCCCTTACATTAGGTTGATACATTTACCCTCCTCCATCATTCCTGAAATTTTTCAACATCATAACAGAATCACCATTTTGTCTTATGCACTTCTTCTGTAAACATATGTATAATGATGAACCCATGAACAAAACAGCTACGTATGAATGACTAAATAAATAGAACATTAATACCATTCACATTTCCTCACTTAACTCATGGTCAGCTATACTTATTTCAGAATTTGTGGAAATTAATATATTACTATTTCAGTATCGTGTCATAAAGAACCTGATAATAAGTGCAATAAAATACAGAGCAGAAGAACAGGAGTTTACCTGTCTCCAGGAACTGTTAACGCGTCAACCCAGTTTCGCCCTTCCTTGTCACGCATTTGAACAATATATTTTTCTATTGGAGCTCCACCATCACTCTTTGGTTTGGACCATTCCAAATCAACAAAGTCCTTATCCCAATTTCTTGGTTCAGGTCGTCCAGGCTTGCTTGGTTCATCTGAAGGTAATAGTAAAATAATGTTTTAACACAGTTTAATTTACTCAATTATCACATATGTATTATTTCAGTACTTCAAGAAAAAAAATACACTATTCCAAGAGAAAGGATATTTTTCATCAAGTACTTGATTTGATCTCCATCTATGAATTCAGTAAAACATATATGATGAAGCAATTTTTTATCTCAGTTCGTCAAGGATTCAACATCTCAGTGGGATCGAAGTGAGCAGAACGGAACATAGCTTCAGTCTTCAACAGAATGTAAAAGTGCCAGTTATGTTCTTTTTGAAGGAGGAATACTGTAGTTTCACTGTAATGATTTATAAGAAAGCACTGAACTTTAATTACAATGCCCACTTGAATTTCAGCTCTACTCTTTCTAACTGTCTGTGTAGACCATTCATTCCAGTACCTTGTTATGTACAACCGACATTAGTACAACTTGGTTTTACATGAGGTGGTACATTTTATTACTGAACTGACTGCATATGTTAAAATATTCTCCCTTAAAAACAAATCAATATGCAAATAAAAAATTAAGTAATGAAGTTTTCTGTACATGTATACTGTTGCACATATGGTACTGGGTATATCCATGTACAAAATATAAAAAAGGTTTTGTTACTTTCCAAAGAGAAAAAATAGTAGAAGGTAAAAATTGAAAAGGCATATATTTACTTATGTGATAAACTATTTTATACATAAAATGTATGACAAATGTTTTATAAAATTTTAGGGTACAGTAACATTAGACAACTACTCTAGTTTGTTACCCATATAATCAGCACATCGTGAAAACAATTCTTTAATAAAAAATATGTGACAACTTCTCTGAATGCATTTATTTGATCGGTGCTCTTAATAATTTCTGGCAGCTTATTGTAGAATGCTTCACCTGACTGATAAGCACTCTTTGACACAGTGTTGTGCTGGAAAAGTTTACATGAATATTTTTCTTTAACCTAGTATGTTGCTCATTAAAAGCAGTGTTTGGGGAAAAGACATTCTCCATCTTAATCACATTAAAAAAAAAAAACGTTTACACCAACTTTTATTGTTTGCTTTTTATTATTCTGGTTATTCCATTTTGCCTCCTGAATGTTGATAAGGCATGAGGAGCCTTACCAGCATGTGCATCTGAGAAAAATACAGTTTACAGTTTTTACTGTTTAATGAGCTGCATTTCTTGATAGTACTCTGATTATATACATTAACTTACAGAGTTGTGAGTTTAAAGATTATACACTCCTGGAAATTGAAATAAGAACACCGTGAATTCATTGTCCCAGGAAGGCGAAACTTTATTGACACATTCCTGGGGTCAGATACATCACATGATCACACTGACAGAACCACAGGCACATAGACACAGGCAACAGAGCATGCACAATGTCGGCACTAGTACAGTGTATATCCACCTTTCGCAGCAATGCAGGCTGCTATTCTCCCATGGAGACGATCGTAGAGATGCTGGATGTAGTCCTGTGGAACGGCTTGCCATGCCATTTCCACCTGGCGCCTCAGTTGGACCAGCGTTCGAGCTGGATGTGCAGACCGCGTGAGACGATGCTTCATCCAGTCCCAAACATGCTCAATGGGGGACAGATCCGGAGATCTTGCTGGCCAGGGTAGTTGACTTACACCTTCTAGAGCACGTTGGGTGGCACGGGACACATGCGGACGTGCATTGTCCTGTTGGAACAGCAAGTTCCCTTGCCGGTCTAGGAATGGTAGAACGATGGGTTCGATGACGGTTTGGATGTACCGTGCACTATTCAGTGTCCCCTCGATGATCACCAGTGGTGTACGGCCAGTGTAGGAGATCGCTCCCCACACCATGATGCCGGGTGTTGGCCCTGTGTGCCTCGGTCGTATGCAGTCCTGATTGTGGCGCTCACACGCATACGACCATCATTGGCACCAAGGCAGAAGCGACTCTCATCGCTGAAGACGACACGTCTCCATTCGTCCCTCCATTCACGCATGTCGCGACACCACTGGAGGCGGGCTGCACGATGTTGGGGCGTGAGCGGAAGACGGCCTAACGGTGTGCGGGACCGTAGCCCAGCTTCATGGAGACGGTTGCGAATGGTCCTCGCCGATACCCCAGGAGCAACAGTGTCCCTAATTTGCTGGGAAGTGGCGGTGCGGTCCCCTACGGCACTGCGTAGGATCCTACGGTCTTGGCGTGCATCCGTGCATCGCTGCGGTCCGGTCCCAGGTCGACGGGCACGTGCACCTTCCGCCGACCACTGGCGACAACATCGATGTACTGTGGAGACCTCACGCCCCACGTGTTGAGCAATTCGGCGGTACGTCCACCCGGCCTCCCGCATGCCCACTATACGCCCTCGCTCAAAGTCCGTCAACTGCACATACGGTTCACGTCCACGCTGTCGCGGCATGCTACCAGTGTTAAAGACTGCGATGGAGCTCCATATGCCACGGCAAACTGGCTGACACTGACGGCGGCGGTGCACAAATGCTGCGCAGCTAGCGCCATTCGACGGCCAACACCGCGGTTCCTGGTGTGTCCGCTGTGCCGTGCATGTGATCATTGCTTGTACAGCCCTCTCGCAGTGTCCGGAGCAAGTATGGTGGGTCTGACACACCGGTGTCAATGTGTCCTTTTTTCCATTTCCAGGAGTGTATATGAGAGTTCCATTTTAGATTTTCTTCCATGCAAAAGCCTTTGTCACAATGATATTTTGAAGTTAATGGTTGTTTACGTGAATTACTGGCTTTCCTGCATTTTTATTGTGCTGGGTCTGAAAGTGTAGAGTAACACTTTCTGGTGGGGCTTAAGATGAGCCTGTTTGTTTAGAGCCACTGGGTAACTTCACCTGTGATGCATAAGTGGTACAATATTCTCTACTTTTTGCTTCAATAAGCAGGCTGCAAAGTGTATTACTTCCGCATTCTTTACATGTGAGGTCAGGTCATTTATGTGCATTAGAAAAAAAAATGTTGCTAAGATAGGTCCCTGCACTACACCATGTGAAAGTAAGGATAACTCTGAAAAGTCATTCTGTATAGTGCTATCATGCTTATGTTTGACCTCTGTTATATGACATTGATTACTTAAGAAAGATTTCAGCCACTCATTTGGCACACCTCACACACCATAATGGTCAAGTCTGTTAAAGAGAACTGAATGATCTATAACAACAAAAGCCTGTGTCAAATCTAAGAAAATACATGAGATTTTGGAGTGTTTGTCAAATGCATTTAAGATATGATTGAGAAGATTAAAAGTACCAGTTTCAGTGGAATGCTGTGCTCTGAAGCCATGTTGATATACTACTTTTACTGAAAATTTAGTTAGCCAAGCTGAAAAGAGTTGTTCAATAATTTTTGAAAAGCCAGATAATAGAGCCACAGGTCTATACGTTGAAATTTCCTTGACATCTCCCTTCTTATATAGAAGTATCACTTTAGAAGTTTTAGATCTGGGAGAATGATCTCTGACAATGAAGAATTGCATACATTTAATACGGGTGTGAGTACAAAGTTTGTTGCTATTTTTATCACGTGATCAGGAATCTCATCGTCACCTGCCAAATGACCATTTTTTAAAATGAGTTTATGACTTCTAGCAGCTCAACTTCACAAGCAAGACAGATGATATGTTTTTTTTCTTTTCTTTTGTTATTTATACTCAACACATTCCTCATAAAATAAAATATGCTGACTAATTAAAAGCTGAAATCAATGACAATGAACATAGCACATTCAATAGAGTGAATGAGGCATACTAACCAAATGGATTTTTGGCGATGATTGGTTTCTCAGTCTCCAGTTCTTCTGATTCACCTTCCTTGTTCACAGCCTTCACTCGGAATTTGTACGGCTTTCCTTCCTGCAATCCAGTAATATTAGCCTCAGGTTCCGTTGAGCGCCCACAAGGGATCCATTGCCCAGTCAATGGATCCAGCTTCTCTATTTCATAATACTCTATAGGACTTCCGCCATCATCATCTGGTTTCTGCCATTTCAACTTGCAACCATTCTTTGTGACGTCGGATACATCTAATGGACCCTTTGGTTTCGTTGGTTTTCCTGAAAATATTTGTTTTGGCTCATAAATTTCAAGAAGAAAAATCAGGTACAAGTAAACACAGTTCTTGTCTAAATGTAGTGCAATATACCCAAACTAAAGGTTTTCCTTTTTTGTTCGTATAACCTTTTATGCCTTTTGCTATACAAGATTTAGTATTAACTAGTTGCAATAAACAGTGTTTAAAGGGAAAAAAATACATGTCACTTAGCATATGAGTATGCAAGGATTTACTTGTAAGTTATTAAAAAACAAATCAGAAAATACATATCAGATTTGTCAAGCAAGGACTTCTACAAAACTTTCCATTGAAGTGGGTTTCACTAATTCTGGTTATGGGATTTTCTCATGTTATTGGATAAAAGAAATACTTAAGTGTCTGTAATTCAATCTTCTAAGCAAGATTCAGAAACCCTCCTTTAGTTGTTATTTGTTACCACTCCACCATCAATTGCTATACATTGCTTCCTACTCATATTTTCTCTCCCAATCATCTTCCTTTGAATCCTTTCTAAATTTCTTTGAGCATATTATTAGTTTTACGTTTCAATATGAGTGGAATTATGATGTACTATTTATTGATACGAGCAAAAGTTTTACATACACCAACTTTACTTCATCTTGGAGGTGTTTTAATGTAATTCACAAGCAAACTTGCTGGACATTAGATGAAACTACAAGTGATAAAGATAAAAACATAAGTTTACAAAAGAGTATTAACATCATTTTGTAATGGTCTTTTATTGGAACCAGTAAACATAGCATAACAAAAATCCTCTCCATAAACAGAAGAAACTGTCTTCTTAACATTGCTTCTCTTGAGCTAAACAACAAAAATATCCACCCACCTTTGATAAACACATAAGGACCACAATAAAGAGAAGGTGACCAAGGGCACACAAAACAGTAAATTTGTGGCAGATATATATGGGCCCCCAAAGAAGATTTTTGGTTATTATGTTGCACAGCATATGATACTCATACCATGTACAGTATACAACACATTAAACAGTTGTTTGAAGAGCAAACACATTTAAAATTATATGATTAATATGGCATGGCATATCACATTAAATTTTTAACCGTTAAGCATTTAATCTTTAATATCTATATACATTGCAATTTAGTAAATGAATTTTTGTGTAAAAGTGAACAACTATTTAGGAAAATTCTTATTTTCAGTACGAATAAAAAGGGAATCTGAAACATATGACTGTGAAGCAAATTTGAGGTCATCTTGCCACATCAGCTATGGCAACTCTTGAATAACCCAAAGTAGGCTTACTTCTAAATCAATGGTTCCATATAAATTACTTTGTTTCACTGAGCACATATCACACTTAAAGATAGATCAGTTACATTAAACTCAGTTTTTTTTTCATTTATTCTCCACTTTTATTTGCTCTCTGGTTACCAGGGTAGCCAACATGTACTTTCAAAATTCAAGAGCTGATTTTTTGGAAATGGTGTTTATACTGCCTATGATATTCACTATTTAGTTTCTTGTAAAATAACAGGTTATCAAAGCAAGCTGAAATATGCTAGGCATTTGGGTAACTGAATGGCAAGGGTCATGATGTGTTACATGTATTACAGTATATGCATCAGTCAACTGGTATGTGCCCATGGCCATTCCAGAAAATGTATACCAGCAAAAAGTATCTATAAACTTGTGGGAAGACTACCATCTAATACACAATTTGTCAATAAATTGCTACACTATGTGATCAAAAGTATACGAAAACCTGGGTGAAAATGACTTATAAGTTCGTGGCACCCTCCATCGGTAATTCTGGAATCCAATACGGTGTTGGCCCAGCCTTAGCCTTGATGATAGCTTCCACTCTTGCAGGCATACGTTGAATCAGGTGCTGGTTTCTTGGGGAATGGCAGCCCATTCTTCATGGATTGCTGCACTGAGGAGAGGTATCGATGTTAGTCAGTGAGGCCTGTCACGAAGTCGGCATTCCAAAACATCCCAAAGGTGTTCCATAGGATTCAGGTGAGGACTCTGTGCAGGCCAGTCCATTACAGAGATGTTATTGTCATGTAACCACTCCACCAAAAGCCATGCATTATGAACAGGTGCTCAATCACGTTGAAAGATGCAATCGCCATCCCCAAACTGCTCGTCAACAGTGGGAGGCAAGAAGGTGCTTAAAACATCAATGTAAGCCTGTGCTGTGATAGTTCCATGCAAAACAACAAGGGGTGCAAGCCACCTCCATGAAAAACATGACCACACCATAACACCACCACCTCTGAATTTTACTGTTGGCACTACTCACACTGGCAGATGATGTTCACTAGGCATTCGCCATTACTACACCCCGCCATCAGATCGGCACATTGTGTACCATGATTCGTCACTTGACACAATGTTTTTCCACTGTTCTATCTTCCAATGTTTACACTCCTTAGACCAAGTGAGGCATCATTTGGCATTTACTGGCATGATATGTGGCTTATGAGCAGCTGCTTGAACATGAAATCCAAGTTTCCTCACCTCCTGTCTAACTGTAATAGTACTTGCAGTGGATCCTGATGCAGTGTATAGTTCCTGTGTGATGGCCTGGATAGATCTCTGCCTATTACACATTACAGCCCTCTTTAACTGTCAGCAGTCTGTCAGTCAACAGATGAGGTCGGCCTGTACCCTTTTGTGCTGTACGTGTCCATTCACATTTACACTTCACTATCACACCAGAAACAGTGGACCTTGGGGTGTTTAGAAGTGTGGAAATCTCACGTACAGGCATATGACACAAGTGACACCCAATCACCTGACCACTTTTGAAGTCCGTGAGTTCCACGGAGCACCCCATTCTGCTCTCTCACGATGTCTAATGACTACTGAGGTTGCTGATATGGAGTACCTGGCAGTAAGTGGCAGTGTAATGCACATAATATGAAAAACGTATGTTTTTGGGGGTGTCCGGATACTTTTGATCACATAGTGTATATGTATCCTTGTACGTTATGTATGTCACTTAATGCATACTGCCAAAATTAAATGTGTTTGGAATTGAATATAATTTGTTCACCTATTTACGTCTGAGACAGTGGATATAAACTCCACTGAGGTGTAAATTTAATTCAATAACGGCTTACCTAATACTGTAATGTCAATTTCAGCAGAATCTTCACCCACAGAATTTTTAGCTACAATTTTATATTTTCCTGTGTGGGCTCTCATTGCTTTCATTATGAAGAATTTTGTATTGTAGTCAATGTTATCTATTCGAATTTGATCTTCAGTCTTTAGTTCCTGCAAGCCATAGATAAGACAAAATAAAAATTTATGTAATAAGTGGAAAAATACAAATAACACTATTGTAATCATCATTCATCTCTAGAACAGACTATGCACAAGATTGTGACACACATATAACTATTGCTGTATGACCAACATGAACTTCAGATCTGATGGTGAGCTAAATTCCATTTTCATTACATCACACAGGTGGCTCATTAAAGCCACTGATATGAAATATTTTCAAGCTAGATTTGCAAGTGTAAATTATGCTAAAACAACAACAACATCATACATAATGTTTCCTGTTTCATATCAATCTTTATTCACTATTTATCATACTGAATAGGCATTTAGGGAACCTGCATGGAAATGTCCATTGCTCTCATTACATGTATTTCAAATAAGTTTTGGGTTATTTAGCAGATCTGAATATAGGTTTTCCAGACAATGTACATCAGTAGTTAAACAAAAGAAGGTATGAGTTTCATTTCCATAGTCTAAAAATTCATTAGAAATACAAGATAAAAGTGAAGCAGGTAGGTGTGTAGAGCTGTGTTTCTTATATGGAAAGTCTTGTTTAAAGTCAACAGTGTGGGACTCTGAAATTGCTTCCCAATTAATACAACTGTATATATAAGCACAGTGGACAGAAGTTAATCACCCTAGGATACTTCATGTTAATTCTGTGTGATGCTGTCTCTAGCCTAGTTAATGACCTCAGTTCAGTGAAGAAGATAGTCCACAAGTTCTTGAGGCTAAAGCCACTCACTGAGGATTAGATCTCATTGAGCCACCAAATTGTGGGGATGTTGATTGCTACGTTTAACCTGAAGCTCCATATAGTCCCAGACATCTTCTATAGGATTAACATTCAGTGATTTAGCATGTCGGTCACTGTGCAATAGGGTGTCTCAGTGTTTATCAAATCAGGAACATAAATGTGCAGCCCTGCAGACATGGCAGGTGACAAATTGGAAGACAGTGTTGCATTCATTATTGTTCTGTAGGGCTGACATGGGTTACAACCAGATGGAGCCTGCTATGAAAAGTAATGGCACCCCAGACCATCACTCCTCGTTGTTGGGCCATATGGTCGAGCGAAAGTTAGGCTGGTACCCCACCACTGTTTGGGGCATCTCCAGACATGTCTTTGCTGGTCATCAGGGCTTAATTTGAAGCTGGACTCATAACTGAAATCAGTTCTACTCCAGTCAATAAGATTCTGGGCTGAAGATGTATCTGGAGATGCTCTAGATGTAAACGTAAACATAAACTCTGTCCACGGGTCCTGGCGGCCCCATCGGTACTGACTGGCCACGTCATCCTCAGCCCACAGGTGTCTCTGGATGCCGATATGGAGCGGCATGTGGTCAGCACACCACTCTCCCTGCCATATGTCAGTTTACGAGACCGGAGCTGCTATGCTACTTCTCAATCAAGTAGTTCCTCAGTTTGTCTCACAAGGGCTGAGTGCACCCCGCTTGCCAACAGCACTCGGCAGACAGGATGGTCACCCATCCAAGGGCTAGCCCACTCTGACAGCACTTAACTTAGGTGATCTGACGGGAACCGGTGTTACCACTGCAGCAAGGCCATTGGCGGAGATGCTCTAGACAGTTGTGCGATACCAACCTGACTGTCGGCCACCATATGGCCTGACAGCCAAGAGTAATGGTCTGGGGTGCCATTTATTTTCATAGCAGGACACCTTTCGGTTTTCATTCACACTACCTTTACAGCACAGTGGTATGTCGAGAACACTCTACGCGCTGTTTTGTTGCCCGTCATGGCAAGCCATCCTGGGCTTACATTTCAGCAAGAAAATGCCCACCCATACATGACCAGAGTTTCTACTGCTTGTCTTCATGCTTGCTAAACCCTACCTTTAACCAGCGAGGTCGTCAGATCTTTCCCAACTTGAGAATGTTTGAAACATTTTGTGCGGGCCCCTCCAACCACCTTGAGATTTTCATGATCTGACATGTTAATTGGAGAGAATTTGTCATGATATTCCTGAGGAGGACATCCAATAACTCTTTATCAATCAATACCAAGCCAAATAACTGCTTGCATAGGGCCAGAGGTGGACCAACACATTATTGACTGCTCAATTTGTGAAGCCCTTTCTCTTGAATAAATCAATCATTTTTCCTGGGGCTGTAATCATTTGTGTGTACATGTATATCACATCTACCAATTTCCATCACATTCAGATTTTTTTTTGTTAAGTGTAAATGATGTACAAATCTGAATTATTTTTGATTATCCTAACTTGGTATAAAGGATGCTCAGTTTATAATTTTAAACTGGTGCAAATGAGTATAGAAACAGTGCTACTGAGTCTCAAGCTAAAGCAATAACAGAAAAATTCGTGTGAAGATATTACATCTGTATACCAGAACCAATCAATTATCAACATACAAGAACTAGTTATTGATGCTGTAAGTTCATTACTAACCTTATCTTTGAAGTACCAAGTGACTTCTGGTGGTGGCTCACCAATAATATTTATATCAAGACTCACAGTCAACCCAACTTTCAAAGTGATATTCTGTAAATTGGTGCGATCAATACGTGGTTTCACTGAAAAATAACAATTTTTAATTTTTATTTTGTAATTTAATAATAACTATTTGAATTGTTTAATATATAAAAAGGATTTTGTAAAGATATCATTCATGTAAGACATCTGTTACACAGTGTCACTGGCTACATATTGCAAATAGAAAAAGCTTCCACAAAAAGGAATGTACTTATTTCTGTAATTAAGATGACTGACAAAGATCACTGTTTCAAGAGAGATCACCAATTACTGGCCATGATTTATGGGGGGTTTAAGGGAGATTAGTTACAATAAATTTCGACTGCACAACTACATTACAATTTCTTGGAACGAGTGACAATGGACATATAAAAATATAGAAAAACTGGCATACTTCGCTTGTTTAAACACTAACTTCTATATAATCTGCTTTTGTGAGTCCTTATTATTTCTGTGCATTATTTAAACCCTAGCTGCTGATCGGTAAGAGAGGAGCACATCTGTGGGTTGCCAGTACTGACTGAGGAACAAGTAAACATTCCTGCTCTCAAAACTCCTCTAGATCCACAGTCTACATCAATCTTTCTCTGCTTCTCCAATTCCCTTGCCAATTTGTCTTTTTTCCATATAAGCAGGAACAGAGAAAGACTATATGTCGACAATAGTATTGATTATTAGACAAAAATGTTGCAAGATTTGCTGGTCAGGGAATTTGAACTATAAATATTATTTTGTGGGATTAATATTAATAACAGTGATTGCTGATGAAGTATTCAGGAGAAACAGATGGTCAAGCGCTATAATATGGGAGATCCTGGAAAATACAGTAGTGTTGTTCACCCTATCTACAGATATGTGTACATTGTGGAAGGCACCTACATCCATTGTTACAGAAGCTAAAAATATATGTCATACATTTACTAAATATCATATTTTCTAGGTTTTCAGTTACTGTTTTTAATTACTGCAAGGAGTTTTTATTATAATACATATACTTACAGAATCTTGCTTTGGCAGTGTGTGGATTTGTTTCCTCACTGGGATCTCCTGGGCCTGCTTTATTAACTGCCCTTACTCTAAATTGATACTGGTTACCTTCCTCTAATTTTGGAACTGTCCCCTCACAAACATTTCCAGGTATCTCAGCACACTTCACAAAAGCACCTCCATACTTGTCCATCATTTCAATTACGTAACCTGTGAAAAAAGTTCATAATAACTTATAACTTACACTTTTAATGGCTATATCATACAGCTATCATTTCAACAAAGAGACCTGAGTAAGTTGATCGTAAAACATGGAAAGAAAATGTGGCTGAAAATTCAGAATGAAAATCAGTAAAGTATAAAATAAAACTGCATAAAAAGGCATATTTCTGTACAAAACGTATGAACATTGTTTCACTATTATTCAGTATTGTTTGTTTTCATAGTTTCCAAAATGTATGAATATAAGATATTAACATTATTGTTCAATGATGTTCCTTAAATCCAAAACTTCAAAGGAGATCAAAAGTACTATGTCAAAATTTGCTATAACTTCCCAGAATTAAATATGTTGCATGAACAACAATGGATATATTGTAACACTAGAAAAGCACTGTGAGTAATTATGCACTTACAAATGTGACATTGCAGCTCAAAAGTACACTAATGCCCACAGGTTGATTAATTTTCAATTAGTAATATGCCCAGAGGGGTTTTGTTTGAGAGAGTCCCAAAATTTATAAATTTGTACATGAATGTCATCAATTAGGAAAATAAAGGTGTTGCTAGGTATCTGGTGACACCATACACAACAATTTCTTCAAGAATAAAAGTGAATTTATCAGCAGCAAACTTTTCTCCACACGACATAATTACACAGCTCATTTTTGGACACATTCTCAGTTTTTATTTATTTATTTATTATTTTTTTTTTTTTGTCCAACTAAACACAAAAAGAGCAAGGATAAAATCTGGCCGCACAAGTTGTAGTTTGCACATCTTTGGAGCACCATAAGTGCAGGAAAGTGCAACTCAGCTCGAGCGCAAGAGTGCAACACTGCCACAGCAAGGCAAGGCAGCTCACTAGAGCACAAGCGACATCAAGCACTGCTAGGCTTTCCCTGAGTAGTGGTGGACATTAAGACAAATAAGAGATTACAGTAACCAGCACATGAGAACACAACTGCCTCAAAGTGCACTATCAGGCAAGGAAATGACCTGAAGCATAAGTGATGCATGGTGATGAGGGACATCATTTTTAAGGTCAAAAAGACAAAAAAGTCCATGTTGCATGAACAATGGATTGAAAAGTTACAGGCACAAAGGTATGTTAATTAATTTATACAAGAAAAATTAATGTAACTTTTAAATTATACATATGATTATAATAAACAAAATGACTGTTCATAATTTTGAATTAGGACTGGAAAATATTGTTAATTTATTGGTTAATTAATTATACTCATAAAATTAACTTCCAATACTGATATATTCCTTTGCTGTTCCACATGGTATAAACATTTGGCAAAGCACAGATGTGAAAATCAGGACAAGCAGTAGCAGCTGTAGTACACATTCAGACAAAATTTCACAGTATCTTCAAGAAATATATGTCTGGGAAGATAAAAATCTTGCAATTTGTGCAATGACTGTCCTTTTCACTGAATTTGTGGCCATTCATAGCACCCATGCGAAGAGGACTGATAACATGGTGAATGCTGTAGTAAATATGGTGTTTCTTCTGGACCTTATAGTAAAAATAACTGCTACTTCAACCCACATTAGTGCCGGATAGGATGATGCTATAAGAGTGAATCCAAGTATACTAATTTATATTTTCTTTCTTCTTGATTGCCTCATGTTTATACTTACATGAATAAAAAAGGACAAAATTAATCTGCACCAAACAGCATAACCAAAAATGTAAATATTTATTAAATTAATTTATGTACTGAAAAGTTGGGTTATGTAGTAGAGCTGTACTAATCGGCTTTTAATCACTGAGACAGTGGGGTCTGGTTTGGCATTGTTGGGTGGGAGACACTGACAGGTTATTCAGTCACCTTAATGGAAAGTGTTTCTTTCTCCGTGCACAATGGGCTCTCTGCATGTTACATGTGAGCGTTGTGTCTGAAGTGTATCTGTTGCATGTAGAAGACTGTAATGGGTGTCTGTACAGTTTGGTGCCAAGTATGCTTTGTATAATGATTAAGGAAAGAAGAGGGTGAAATCACATGCTCAAGCTGCAGGTAGTTACAATAGGCTGTTCGAGTAATTCACAACGGGACAACCATTATCTGCACAATGGGAAATTACGAAGGATATTCCACAGGTTTCACTCCTGCCTCTACAACTGCTATTGAACTGTATCAACATTCTACCACTTTATTTGAACCAAGAGGCAGAATCAACCCTTTGTACATATGATATGAAGGGTGTTTTCAAGTTCAGTACAGAAAAATTTGCAAAGAAAATAATAAATGATGTGAAAAATTGGAACTTGTTTCGCATAAATGGTCAACTCTAAAGTATACAAATTACAGTTCCAATTATTGCACTGTATTAGTATTAAACCTCATAGTAAATTCATTCAATTATGACATATTTCTCCAAAACTGAGTAAGAAATACACAAAAAGAATACTAAAAGGAAGAATGATCTGCACTATCTTCTAGTGACTTTAACTTTGGCTCAGAAATAAGGGAAATACAAAATTATAATGTTTTTGACACTTAGCCTAGCGAAATGTGATAACAGTGTTTTAAAATGCAGGTAAGGATGTTCTTCTTAAGCATTCCTTCCATATCATGTAGGAATTCTTAAATACTATTAATTGCACAAAAGTGTGTAATCAGAATAATAGCTGGAGTCCATCCAAATTCACCTTGCACACATTTAAGGAACTCAGGATATTCACAGTACCTTCACAATACATACATTCACCTATAAAATTTGTTATTAATAACCCATTCCAGTTCAGAAATAATAGCAAAGAACATAGCTACAACACGAGAAGAAATGATGATCTTCATTATTCTGGGTTAAATCTGATTTTGGCACAGAATGGGGTGAATTATGCTGCCACAAAAATCTTTGGTCATTTGCTAAATAGTATTAAAAGTCTGACAGATATCCAACAAACATCTAAAAACAAATTCAAAGAATTTGTGAATGACAACTCATTCTACTCCATAGATGAATTTTTAGATATGAGGTAGTGATTGTAAGAAAATTATATCGTGTTAAAAGAAAATTATATCGTGTTTAACTGACCCATCCATATCATTACGAAATGTCGTATTCATGATCTATGGAATAAATATTAATTTAATGTATGAACAAATGTTCATGTGTCTTTTGTTGTGTATTAATAATCCCTGCAGATGTACTGCCAGTATATGCTTAGATGAATTGGGAGCAATGAATCTTCAAAAGCCAAAATATCTGAGTATTGATGACACATGGAATTAATTTATTATTTGTTTTTATGGTAGACCAGAATTCCTTATGAGGTTCCTGATATTCGGGTGATAATTTATGTTGGATTACACATGATCTTCCAGAGAATTTTGCCATTCAATAAAGACCAGTTTTAAATACGCCTGGAAAAAATTCAGTATATGGGAGTCTTACTAGTTGGTATGAAATTGTGTAACAAAGAGTTCTTTAAATGTATAAATCTGTCTCATACATACAGATATCATGAAATATTTGCACATAGCAATTTTTATTTCTGTTCTCAATACATAATGCATTTGTATTATGATATAAATGATCATTTGATGGTGAGTGAAATAAACTAACAAATAAATTTGTGGAATAAACAAAATGTTCATACCAGTGATTGGAGCACCACCATCTCGAATTGGACGCTCCCATTTGAGTTTCACCATGTTTTCATTCCAGTCTACAATCTCCGGTAAGCCAGGTGCAGATGGAGGATCTATAAATTTAAGTTAATTCACTGTTAAATATCATATAAACCATAATTATTTTGCACTACAGGATTGTTTAAATAAAGGAGGTATCCTTTATGAATCAAAAAATAGTACACAATATTGAAAATTCATTTTGTTTTAATATATTCATAATTTAGCATATTGTCGTCACTAATGGTGTATCTCAACAGGAATTTTCTAAATAATAATGATCTTGGCATTTGCTATTTATTTCCTTTCAGATACACTATTATAATTTCAGCTTTGTAGCCACTGTCAAGTGATTCATTATTGTCCTTTCAAAATTAGTTAAATTTCATATTGTAGTACAAGTCAAGAACATCACTTTCATTATTTTGGCATAGAAAGATCATAATCTTGTTAATGCCATTTATAACATTTTTTTAAGTATGCAGTGAAAGTATCATGTAGGTTGAGACACTCAAATGATGAAAAAATGAAAACATTATCATTTGGACAATTCTACATGACTGTGACTCCTAAAAATAAGATGATCGTCAATACCATTAAAGCATTAGAGGGTAACAAAATTCATCAGAGAAGTTGATTTTCATATTGATAAATGGTGCCCACTACATTATTCTCAATACTGTTCCTTTAATAGTTACAATTTTCATCCTATACAAATATGATGTGTGTCACATTCGGGGCTGGAGTTCTGCACAAGATTCCATACCATAGTATCACTAAAATAATAATACTACCTGAAACTTTTAACTCTACAATATGTTGTGAATAACTGAGTGAAGGTAGAGGTAGCACAAGATAACTTGACCCTGTGCAGAAACACATTCTCATTGTCAGCACTAGGTAGGTCCACCCCTCTGTTCCAAAGCGGCAGTCATCTCAATTTGTTGCCACCTACTGAGCTGTGTACCTCATCTGTTACAAATGGAATATTTGCTGACACCTTCAGTACAACAGTACAACTGGTTAGTGACTCACTGCACTGTGGGAATGGATGCATGCACATGCCAGCTGCCCCACAGTCTTCCTCAAATAATTTCAAAGAAACTATTTGGTGGGGGGAGGTGGGGAAGGGGGGGGGAGATTCTCTCTCTCTCTCTCTCTCTCTCTCTCTCTCTCTCTCTCTCTCTCTCTCTCTCTCTCGCATCTCATAGTGCCATTTGTGAGCTTCATGATGAACTGCCTATCATTTCATTAATGGTCATAGTTGTTGTTGTGATATTTTTACATTAAGAAAGCTACAATGCAAAATTTGAATAGTTTGCAATGAAAAATAGGGGTCACTATGAGTTTGTGTTTGGTGCATGTTAGATCATACACTGATGCATATGAGGTGTAGCTAACATACTCAATTGCTCTTTAAACTTGAGACAAGATTTATATCTGTATTCAGTCTCAAGAAAATGGTTTGTATGTGGTGCACTCACTTCCACTTGTGAGTGCAAATGACAGAGTGGAAGTGAAATATTAATAACATCCTTCATATCTCATAAATGGTTTGAGATATCAAAAACAGATTTTGTCAAATGATAGCAGGCAAAGCAGAGAGTATTTTGCCATATAGTTAACACCTGAAACTTTCTTATCTACCACAATACATGAGTAACTACAGTATTTTCAGTGAAATAGTATAATTGTGTTAAGCGCCTTCAACAGCTGGTGAAATGAGAATTAGTAAGTAAAGAAAATACACATTCATTTTAATCTACATCTGCATCATTAAACTGCAATTCACACTTAAGTGCCTGGCAGAGGGTTCTTCAAACCACCTTCAGACTATTTATCTACAGTTCCACTCTCTAACAGCATGTGGGAAAAGTGAACATTTATATCTTTCTGTTTGAGTTCTGATTTCTCTTATTTTATTATGATGATCATTTCTCCCTATTTATGTTGACAACAATAAAATATTTTCACCCTCATAAGACAAAATTGGTGACTGAAATTTCATCAAAAGATCTCGCCACAATGATAAATGCTTTTGTTTTAATAATTGCCACCCAAACGTGCTTATCATATCCATGACACTTTCTCCCCTATTCCGTGATAATTCAAAATAAGCTGTCCTCCTTTAGACCTTTTCAATGTCCTCCATCCAATCTACCTGGCAAGGATCCCTACCACACAGCAGTACTCTAGCAGAGGATGAACAAGCTTAGTGTATGCAGTTTCATTAGTAGATCTGCTACATCTCATAAGGGTTCTGCCAGGAAAACATAGTCTTTGGTTTTTTTGTTTAATAATAGACTGTTCCAAGATTCTATTCCAATTGCAACTGCATTAGCATGTTATTGAAGTGAAATTGTGTAAACCCCTCTTTTTTGGCAAAAGAAGCTACTTTTAACATATCAACAGATGACAATAAATTGCTCCTTCTCCTGCAATATCAGTGTATGTTGAGACCCATTGTGTTTTTAATAATAAACAGATGACCATTCAGATTATTGGTCATACTGGCATAACCCATTAATACAACTGTTTGCCGACTCTTAAAAGGTCTGTTTGTGAATAACCTTCAGCAGTTGCACTGCATTTTTTCTAGCATGCAGTGGCTGCTTGCAGCGAAACCCCCACCACAACCATTGTGCCCTCCCTTACCAGGCTATCCACAAAGGTATGGTCCAGTTATTTTGTGAGCACTCTGCCTAAAATATGATGGCTGTCTAATTATGAGTAGCTACATGAAGCTGTCAGTCTTTTTTTTTTAACAGAAAGCTATCCAAGTATATCTAATGCTTTCTAAATACAATTTTCTCCAGCAAGTCAAAAGAGATTGTTGGCGTTAGATTGTACATTCATCATCTCATCAGCATTAACATTTTCAAAAGAGTAATTGTTATTGACGCTTCATAAATGCTATGCCAGTAACAGTTCATATATCCTATCAATAACAATCAACCCATTAGCTAGAATGAGAATCAAAGACAGCACTGGGCTGGCACAGTGAGATTTAAAAATGCATTCATAGTCAACTATCCATGAAATGAGCATTGCAGTTGTGCATCAGAATAAAACAAATCTATCTTATCAATTTAATTAGTCACAAATTCACAACTTCTTACCATATGGATTCTTTGCAAGAATGGCTGTATCAGTCTCAAGAGGCTCAGATTCACCTTCCTCATTCACAGCCTTAACCCTAAATTGATATTTCTTGTTGGGTTCTAATCCTGTAACCTCATGCTCAGTTTTCTCTGGATCTACAAAGCCAGCTGGAACCCAGCGACCTGTAGTTGTATCCATTTTCTCAAGAACATATCCTGTTAGTGGAAGACCACCATCATCCTTTGGCTTGCTCCATTTCAGCTTGCAGCCTTCTTTGTGGACATCACTAACTTCCAATGGGCCCTCTGGCTTCCCTGGCTTGTCTGTACACAAATTTAACAATAAAAATATGTAATACTGGCAAATGAATTACTATCTGTTAATATTTTATTTAAAGGTTTTACAGAAATAAAAATAAAGAGTTTCATTAGTAATAATAGGATTCTAATAATAAAATAATTGTAATGAGATCAACTCCTTTTTATATAGTCACACACATTTTGCATGAATATTCCATCCTTTTTTGGGAGTCAGTCTGGGATATTATTAATTGTGAACTCTGGCTAAATAAACACACACAGTAAAATGCTCAATGAACTTAATAATCTTGCTTTCAGGATCTGTATCTTGTCCAGCCTTAAAAAGTGTTCAAATGGCTCTGAGCACTATGGGACTTAACATCTGAGGTCATCAGTCCCCTAAAACCTATAACTACTTAAACTTAGCAAACCTAAGGACATCACACACATCCATGCCCGAGGCAGGATTTGAATCTGCGACCATAGCGGTCGCGCGGTTCCGGACTGAAGCGCCTAGAACCGCTTGGCGACAGTGGCCAGCTGTCCAACCTCCAGACATATAAAAACATCCTCCCAGAATAGGTATTAAAAAAAAAAAAAAGATGGAATATTCAATCGGCAAGAAAAACTTCATGAAACACATGCTGCAAGAAATTTGTTTGTACAGGGTACAAGAAGGAAATACCATACCTACAACCAGAAAGCATGTAACTACTTTATAGCTATAATGTATTTGCATGAAACAAATATTTCTTTTCACATAGAACAGATTTAAAAATAATTTGTGTATGTCACTGCATAACAAGTTGATGGGACACACCAAGAACAATAACGTCGACTGTGGCTTCATCTTTCCCAGAGTCATTTTCAGCTTTGATGGTATATGTTCCAGTGTTTTTCCTTGTTGTATCTGACAATGTCAGTTTTGTGTTATAATCTTCATTTTCAATTTTTACAGTTGGCCCATTTTCCAGAACTTTGTTAGCAAAACTCCACGTGATAACTGGAGGTGGCTCGCCCTTAACATCAACATCAAACTTCACAAACTGACCGGCTCGTACAGTAACCTTCTGCAATTTCTCACGGTTGATTAGTGGCTTCACTAAAAAAAGGAAAAGAATTTAAACATAATCTTTGCAACTCAGTCACTGAATTAGTAGTAGCTGCAGCTTTAGACAAAATGATTTATCATATAGAATTACAAATAACAGGCACAAAACTGCTGTTTACTTTACATGTAAAATCTGTTTAATAACTATGAAAAGACCTATAATATTTAAAACCATATACTTACCAACATGTACACACACATACAATGAGAGAAAAGAAATCACTGTAATAACTACTAGTACTCAAAAATATTTGATGTTCATTTTACAAAACACTGTAATTTCTGCATCTGAGGATAAAAACACATTTTTTCCTTATATTATTCTATGTTAAACAAACAAACCTGCAATGACATACTCTAGAATGATGAATGTAAATGGCATTATTACATCACATTCTTTTAAGACTGATAGTACACATGAGATTCATGCAGGTTAGATATATGAAACAATGTCTAGAAGCTCCAGGCCATTAAATAATTGACACTTACAGAACCTGGCCTTGGCAATGTGTGGTTTTGTTGAATCGCTAGGCTCTGAAGGACCTGCTTTATTGACAGCTCTTATACGGAACTGGTATTGATTACCCTCCTTCAACCCTGGAACTCGGGCTTCTGTTGCAGGTGACTATAAGTGAGAAAACACACAGAAATTAGTACCAGAATTTCTTCGTTCTCTTGATCTTTTAAAAATGACTAAAAAATACGATGACTCATTTGTTTTTGCCAAATACTTCCGAAGCAATGGTATATAACAACTCATGATTTCTTTAAACATGACAACAATGAAACTTTAAATGAAATATGATTAAAATACACACACACGTTTACATGAGCATTTCTATAACATAAAATTATAATTAACTTTTTTCCTTGACTCACAAGTTGTTGATAATGATGAATAGTGACAGAATTCTAGTGCAATTCCACAAAGATGGAAAGGTGTAGCGATTTTTGAGTGAAGAAGCAGTGTTCACATTCATTCAGAATAACCAGGAAAGCAGTCTACAGTTGCAATGTAAGCTAGTCCCATTCCAAACACAATTTCATGCTCATCTCAATGTGCCACTATACAAAGCATGGAACAGTCTTTGACTTTTACCCATACAAAATTCATGGACTATAGTGATGTGTTTACCACTTCCTGATGTGGTTCAGGTCAAAAGAAAGGAACCTATCTGCAGAGGGTATTCAACTGTTCTCTATGCGCAGCATATGTTGCCCATAGAGGAAGTTTGTGTTATGGTTGGAAGTACAGGTCAGACATCTCTGCTTGATTGGAGGTGCGAACAACATATTTTGTTGTAGTAGAGGATTAACATGAAATGCTTAGTGGACTGTTGGTCATTCCAAATTAAATGTTTTTTTTTTTTTTTTTTTTTTTTTTTTTTTTTTCCTAGAACGTTTGGCAGAAGCAGGGAAGAAAGCCATAAATTTAATAGGCATGTGACATTTTGAGTATCATAATCCAAAATAGAGGGGAGAAAGTCCCCTAGCAAACCATGAACAACAATGAACAGCACTCTCACGAACATACTGGATGTGTCCTTTCAGAATATGGTATACATATTGATGTAAACCACAAGCACTATGTACTGGTGGGTTCTCTCACCAGAGGAGGAATCCAAGCATCAAGTGGTAATGCCAATCCGGAAGCATGCTTGCAGGACTTCATCTCACCTACATTTCTGAAAAGACTTAAGCCATGGCTCTGCAGAACATTCAGAATTACTCTCAACTTATGAATTATTTATTCACAGAAGACAAGTATTGGAGAGACCTGCAGCTGGCAAAGCCAGCAAATATATATTTTATATGTGGTAGATCAGTTGTACAGCCTTTTTTCTAATTTGATAAGATGGTTGTAACTATCATAATTCATACACTATAACAAACACATTTTTGATATTTTATCTTTAATGTTGTAAGATGACTGTGGTGTTTATGAAACTTCGTGTACAACACTCTACAAACAGTTTTCCATTAGATTTTGTTTCTTACTGTTCCATACCCTACTGTACTTTGCACAATCATACTTTTGACTGATGTACATCTTTCATTACTGATATAGCATAGATATAGGAATATGTAATAGCCACTGATAATCAGTGCCAGAAGGAAATTGGTCACTGTTAAAACATGCAAAATATGTGGGCATGGACTTACAGAAATTTTACATGAATAAAATGATGCAAGCACTTGCAGTTATGAGAATCCAGAGATGCCTACATAAAAAATGAAGAAAAGCAGTACAGTCAGAAGCCTCACAAATGCAAATTAAATACAGTAATAGTTATGGGTGCCAATGATATTTATGGGAATGACTTATCTAGTGTTGTTAAAAATTTGAAGGCTGTAATGGACTGTACTGAGAGTAAAACAAAGCTTGTTTTTGGAATACAATGCAGACATAACCCCATAGCTGCCTTATGAGTGGATACGGAAATTAACACCAATAGACAGTTCAAGATGATCTGCAAAGTGTAAAAAAACACTCAGTTTTTTCCTGATAATTATCTGCAGAGAGAAAGTTACACAAGACATGGATTGCAAATAAACAAAAATGGCAAGAGACTTCTCAGTTATAAAATTCTGAAAGTGCTGAATGCAGCCACCTTAAAAGGAAATATTGTCTCCATAACATTGTTATCATGACAGTGCAATCAATAACAAGACCAACATCATCATCCTAACCACAAATAGGAGTGCAGCAATCAGCAGCAACTGCAGCATCACTATCATCACAAATTACACTAAAAGTGCAAATATCAACAGCAGAACCACCAAAATTGGCTGCGCCAGCTGAGCCATCTCCACCACTGGTAGGAGCAGTACCACTATCACCACCATTTCAGCTGTTGTGGTGACCATTTATAGTCCACAGATGGCCATCGGAACAGACTACGACATAATCTATTGCAGCATGACATAATGATGACATATGCTTACTAATGACAAGCTGTATGGGTATTAATGTTGACACAATAGCAGCCATGACAGTAAGTTTTTCCCGATAAAGACAATGAAGGATTTTATAGAAAGCTCAAAGCTTTACTCAATTCTGATGCAGTAAGAAAATGGAGAATGTTTTATCGAATATTTAAGGTAGTTAAATTCACAGCAAAAAGGCCTGCATTTCTTTTCAAAGCTGAGATTATGCAAGTGAGAAGTAACTAATGGAAATAACACCAATGGCAAGTGAGCCACAGTCGATGAAACAAAATCTGTTTGGTTCTCATGCCATTACAAAGTACAGCACTAAAGGTTGTTAGACCATTACCGTGTCCACAAGTAATGGTCAAACTACTTGAGAAAGTTCTTGTGAGAATTACAATTTGCAAGTAGTAGAAGATTTTAGTGGTAAGTGAAAAGTGTAAATATGGGAATCACAAAAGTCTATTAAATTACTTACAGTTGTGGTTAGAATTTCATCCCATGAGCTGCTGAATTTTTCTTTCTTCTCTATGACATATCCAGTAATAGGAGCACCACCATCTCTCTTTGGTGCTTTCCACTTAAGGTCAACACGATCAACATCCCAGTCAACAATTTCTGGAGTTCCTGGTTTTGAAGGGATATCTGGAAAAGAAGTAGATTGTAGTTATCAAGTTCTACATCAAATGCATGTATTTAGAAACATATGAATTAAGAAACAGTACATACCAAATGGGTTTTTGGCTAAAGTTGCACGTTCTGTCTCAAGAGGTTCACTTTCACCCTCTTCATTCACAGCACGGGCTCGGAACTGGTATTCGTGTCCTTCTTGCAGGCCCTTCACATCCATCTCTGGCTCCAATGTTCTTCCCACAGGCACCCACCTCCCAGTCTCTTTGTCAAGTTTTTCAACAACATACCCAGTAATTGGTTTTCCACCATCATCCTCTGGTTTCTCCCATTTCAGTTTGCAACTATTCTTTGTAACATCAGAGACTTTCAAGGGTCCTTTTGGTTTAGATGGTGCAGCTACAAACAAATTTAAAAAGAGTATGTCATTTCCTTCCTAAATGCACTCTCTGGACAAGTATATGTTTAGAATAAAACTTCCTCAAGCACACATATTAAACTATTTAACAAACAGAACATTATTAACTGCTATTCAAAGAATGTTTCTTTTTAAATATATGTACTAAACCAAACAGGTCTTCCTTAACTCTTAGTTTCAATTGATTCATTAGATTCTGGCCAAGATATTAGTGCAGTCAACAGCAGCATAAATTGCCCGAGTTCATATCTGAGGCATACATCATGTATGGAAACACTGACCCAAATAATATACTAGTAGGCACTGGCTCGGTGGCTTACAGGTAAACGTCAGACTACAAATCTAAAGACTTGGGATTTAAACTCCAGGCACTCCTCCAATATTTTCTGCAGCATGTGATGTTTTTCATTTACTGCAGTGGTCTGTGTAACACCAAATAGCACATCAGTGAAATTCCAATTTCACTGCACACGCGGATGTTGGTTATCAGGTCAAAGCAAGGTGACACACCATATTCAAAATATGATCAGATTTAGTCAGGTATTGTGATGTTCAAAGAATCCTACAGGTTAATTACTTTTTTATATTTTCGTTACAGCTGCATACACACATGTATTATTATATCAGAATTATCACTGTTGAGTACAAATGTTATGATCACCTGCTTAATAGTGTGTTGGTCCACCTTTGAAACACAGTACAGTAAATATTCTACATGACATGAATTTGACAAGTTCTTGGTAGTACTGGAAGTGTGTGACACCAGATTTCCTCACAGAAGTCAAACTGTTCCCATCAAGTATGGGCTGATGGTCTGTGGGCACAGAACTGGTACCCAATAGTGTCTCAGACATGTTTCACTGGTTTCAGATCAGGTGTCTTTGGGGCCAACACATCAACATACATTATCTATCATTTTCTTGGAACAACTATAGCACAACTCTGGTTTTGTGACGTGGACTGTCACCCAACTAGAAGATGCCGTTGCCATATAGGAATACATCGTGCGTGGATGGATGCAGGTGGTCTGTAATAATCTTGAAGTAGACCACAGCTATCGTGCTTCCTTCAGTTACTACAAAAGGTCCCATGAGAGCCCAGGTAAATGTCCCCCACAGCATTATAATGCGTCCAACAGCCTACACCAAAGCAACCATTCATCAGGATGATGATGTATCCAGGAATAACAGCCACCCTGATCCAACAAAAAATGTGATTCATCTGACAAGGTGACAAGTTTCCAGTAACTCACATTCCAATCTCAATTATCCCATGCCCACTGTAATTGTAATTGATGATTCTGTCAATCCTGAGGGACATCTACTGTGGAGCCCCACGTTCAACAACATGCACAGAACAGTGTGTTCAAAAATACTTGTGCTTGCACCAGCATTGTACTCTGCCATACCACAGCCAATGCCACTACACAGAACAGATTAGATCCTGTGATGAGGCATGCATGTCCAACACCTTGTCACCTATTCATGATTTCACCATCCTTCAATCACTTTCCATAGATGCTCATGACAGCGTCACACAAACAATCAGCTTTACCACGCTCATCCCCAGGTACCATATTAATCTGCTCTTTGTCAAAGTCACCAATGTCAGTGACTTATCCATTTGTGACACATATTGTCAACAGAATGATTCTCCATCTGTCTCTCTTCCATTTATATACTTTTGTTAACATGCCACACGGTTTTATGTATTTCCTGCATAACATAGCTGACAACACTTTTAATTTACTTTTAGTACATTTTCAAAATAAGACACAATAAATCTTACATTTCCAACTAAAAATAATCACATTTTCTTTGAAAATTTAACAGAAAAGGTTTTGAGGAATTGCACAGATTTTCTTGAAAGGGTAAGATGTATGTGAACGAAAATATGTTTTTAGACACTTCCTACACTCCTGGAAATGGAAAAAAGAACACATTGACACCGGTGTGTCAGACCCACCATACTTGCTCCGGACACTGCGAGAGGGCTGTACAAGCAATGATCACACGCACGGCACAGCGGACACACCACGAACCGCGGTGTTGGCCGTCGAATGGCGCTAGCTGCGCAGCATTTGTGCACCGCTGCCGTCAGTGTCAGCCAGTTTGCCGTGGCATACGGAGCTCCATCGCAGTCTTTAACACTGGTAGCATGCCGCGACAGCGTGGACGTGCACCGTATGTGCAGTTGACGGACTTTGAGCGAGGGCGTATAGTGGGCATGCGGGAGGCCGGGTGGACGTACCGCCGAATTGCTCAACACGTGGGGCGTGAGGTCTCCACAGTACATCGATGTTGTCGCCAGTGGTCGGCGGAAGGTGCACGTGCCCGTCGACCTGGGACCGGACCGCAGCGACGCACGGATGCACGCCAAGACCGTAGGATCCTACGCAGTGCCGTAGGGGACCGTACCGCCACTTCCCAGCAAATTAGGGACACTGTTGCTCCTGGGGTATCGGCGAGGACCATTCGCAACCGTCTCCATGAAGCTGGGCTACGGTCCCGCACACCGTTAGGCCGTCTTCCGCTCACGCCCCAACATCGTGCAGCCCGCCTCCAGTGGCGTCGCGACAGGCGTGAATGGAGGGGCGAATGGAGACGTGTCGTCTTCAGCGATGAGAGTCGCTTCTGCCCTGGTGCCAATGATGGTCGTATGCGTGTTTGGCGCCGTGCAGGTGAGCGCCACAATCAGGACTGCATACGACCGAGGCACACAGGGCCAACACCCGGCATCATGGTGTGGGGAGCGATCTCCTACACTGGCCGTACACCACTGGTGATCATCGAGGAGACACTGAATAGTGCACGGTACATCCAAACCGTCATCGAACCCATCGTTCTACCATTCCTAGACCGGCAAGGGAACTTGCTGTTCCAACAAGACAATGCACGTCCGCATGTATCCCGTGCCACCCAACGTGCTCTAGAAGGTGTAAGTCAACTACCCTGGCCAGCAAGATCTCCGGATCCGTCCCCCATTGAGCATGTTTGGGACTGGATGAAGCGTCGTCTCACGCGGTCTGCACGTCCAGCACGAACGCTGGTCCAACTGAGGCGCCAGGTGGAAATGGCATGGCAAGCCGTTCCACAGGACTACATCCAGCATCTCTACGATCGTCTCCATGGGAGAATAGCAGCCTGCATTGCTGCGAAAGGTGGATATACACTGTACTGTACTAGTGCAGACATTGTGCATGCTCTGTTGCCTGTGTCTATGTGCCTGTGGTTCTGTCAGTGTGATCATGTGATGTATCTGACTCCAGGAATGTGTCAATAAAGTTTCCCCTTCCTGGGACAATAAATTCACGGTGTTCTTATTTCAATTTCCAGGAGTGTATTTTGAAAGTTACTTTTTTTCACAAAAAGAAAGAAGTGCAAGTAAAGTATTGTTAATCAAACAAGTCATTGGTTCAGTGATGTTTCATGTTAAACTGCATCCACACTACCTGCATTGCTTGGGCCATGGCCAGTATTTGGCATAGTTAAATGGGGAAAACAGCACTGCACTTGTGGAAACCACGAACTTGGTTCCAAGAGAATTCTTAATAGAATGGAAGAAATCTAATCTGCTTAACAGCAAGTCAACATCAACATATTTATCCTTATTTGCAGCAGAAAGTTTTTCTTCCCTTCAGTTCCGTTTAACTGCCTGAATAATTTGATAAATGAAATCATGAATCCTAGCAGACATTAACAATCATAATGTAAACAAAATCACAAACAATATTATATGTACAGTGATACTGAGTACAGTTTTAAACTAAATTTCATCAAGTGACATACTGTAGGGATAAAAAATTGAGAGGAATAAAATATGTTTTGTTGTTGTTGAAATACACATAAAACATAAAGAATTAAGATTCATTAAGAGCACACAGTAGCTATGATGTACATGGTCATAAAGACACAGAAGAAATTTTATATCTTTCCTGAATTAATCACTGAAAATATTAGATTCTACCTCATGCAGTGAATTATATTACTTTTTAAAATGCAACAGTTGTCAAGATACAGAGTGGCCAAAGACTGACGATACTCTGGTGACACATGCAGATCATGTGTACTTGAAATGTAGTGATAAACTACCATAATATTTAACTTCAAAGTTATTTTACTTACAAAGTACAGTAATCTCAACTTCTGCCTCATCTTTCCCGTGTTGATTTTCTGCAACAATTTTGTACACTCCAGAGTTTTTCCTAACTGCATCATTAAGTGAAAATTTGGTATTGTAGTCAACATTTATTATTTCATAGTTGCCCTCTGATTTCACCTACAAAATTGGGAGACATGTATACATTAAAATTAAAACACGATGAGAGCATTATCATACATAATTAAATGTTATTACAAAATTACCTCAGTATCCTGCAGAAACCATTTAACATCTGGAGGAGGCTCACCACGAATATTGACATCATATTTGACACTTTTCCCAGCTCTAATAACAATTGGCTTCAGGTTTGTTCGATCAATACGTGGCTTCACTAGATATGAGAAAATGAGATATTTGAAGAAAACAGCAAGGCAAGTATAGTTAAAATGATTCTACAAACTATTTTATAAATGAATATATTACATGTAAACATTCAAAAAAACTGTTATGGACATACATGCTCGATGTTTGACAAGATGTGTCTTTGTTGGTTCTGAAGCTGGTGATGGCCCTGCTTTATTTACTGCAACTACTCGGAACTGATACTCTGCCCTTTCCTTAAGGTCAGGCACTTTTGCTGTTAACTGGTCTCCAGGAACTTCAATAGCTTTCTCCCAGTCTGGCTTAAACCTTTGTTTTAAAAAAACGGAAAAACTTTCAGATGAAATTTAGTGATTACAAAAATGATTCACAAACACTTCATAAAAATTCATTTCTTGACTACACATGGCATTTATTACAACTGGCATGCTGAAGAATTTGAAAATGAAGGAAGAAAGTAAAGTGAATGCCACCTCTGCCATGTCCAAATTGTGTTAAGGAGCATACGAAGATAAGGTTCAACTTTACGAACAGAAACAGCACTGTGCACAGGGTAACATAATTTGCACTATGCCTCAGCAAACTATTTGTTGCCTGGAAGCCTACCAGAAAGTTAAATTCTTTTCATGTAAAGCTATTAATATTTAACAATCAAAAATATTGACAGAGGGAATCAAGCTACAAATTATAAACATAGGCTTCCGCAGCCATTGTCACATTCAAGAAAATTTTTCTGAGTTTTTGACCATATTGTCAATTTATATAAAACTACCAACATTTTGGTCCCAGTTGCATGCGACCTTCCTCAGGGTGTTCACAACGCGGTCACAAACCCAGAAAAATTTTACTGAACACTGCAAATTGTTCATTAACAATATACACAATGAACGGTTATTTGTTAATTGCAGTTACAGCCATACAGTCCAAACATCCAACAACAAATGTGAATAATGACACAGAAAAAGGACACAAAATGCAAGGAAGTAGTTGCACTGACACATTCGTATGATTACATGAGTTAGAACACGGCTGTGTAATTATTTCATACTTTCTTGATTAAGTACATTTACAAGCTACATTTTACATTTTTCACCAAAATTTTGGGAGTCACATATTGTTTAATAAAATAAAATAAAGCAACTATTTTACATTCACTATAGTGAAAGACACAAAATTTTATCCTTGGAAATTTACCTGTCTTTCTTCTCAATAATGTATTTTTCAATTGGTGCACCGCCATCACTTTCAGGCTTAGTCCACTTCAAATCTACACTTTCATTATCATAATCTGTTATCTCAGGCGTACCAGGTGCTGTAGGCTCATCTGCAAATGACAGAATTCAATTTAAACAAAATCTCTTTAGTATATCACATTTTTGTATACTTCTTCTTGTACGAAGAAATTATTACACGGAAACATATTCAGCATTAAATCACGTGGTTACTGGAACAAAGCACAGCAACTTTCCAATGTACAGCTTATCAATAAAAAATTCTGATATACACTCCTGGAAATGGAAAAAAGAACACATTGACACCGGTGTGTCAGACCCACCATACTTGCTCCGGACACTGCGAGAGGGCTGTACAAGCAATGATCAGACGCACGGCACAGCGGACACACCAGGAACCGCGGTGTTGGCCGTCGAATGGCGCTAGCTGCGCAGCATTTGTGCACCGCCGCCGTCAGTGTCAGCCAGTTTGCCGTGGCATACGGAGCTCCATCGCAGTCTTTAACACTGGTAGCATGCCGCGACAGCGTGGACGTGAACCGTATGTGCAGTTGACGGACTTTGAGCGAGGGCGTATAGTGGGCATGCGGGAGGCCGGGTGGACGTACCGCCGAATTGCTCAACACGTGGGGCGTGAGGTCTCCACAGTACATCGATGTTGTCGCCAGTGGTCGGCGGAAGGTGCACGTGCCCGTCGACCTGGGACCGGACCGCAGCGATGCACGGATGCACGCCAAGACCTTAGGATCCTACGCAGTGCCGTAGGGGACCGCACCGCCACTTCCCAGCAAATTAGGGACACTGTTGCTCCTGGGGTATCGGCGAGCACCATTCGCAACCGTCTCCATGAAGCTGGGCTACGGTCCCGCACACCGTTAGGCCGTCTTCCGCTCACGCCCCAACATCGTGCAGCCCGCCTCCAGTGGTGTCGCGACAGGCGTGAATGGAGGGACGAATGGAGACGTGTCGTCTTCAGCGATGAGAGTCGCTTCTGCCTTGGTGCCAATGATGGTCGTATGCGTGTTTGGCGCTGTGCAGGTGAGCGCCACAATCAGGACTGCATACGACCGAGGCACACAGGGCCAACACCTGGCATCATGGTGTGGGGAGCGATCTCCTACACTGGCCGTACACCACTGGTGATCGTCGAGGGGACACTGAATAGTGCACGGTACATCCAAACCGTCATCGAACCCATCGTTCTACCATTCCTAGACCGGCAAGGGAACTTGCTGTTCCAACAGGACAATGCACGTCCGCATGTATCCCGTGCCACCCAACGTGCTCTAGAAGGTGTAAGTCAACTACCCTGGCCAGCAAGATCTCCGGATCTGTCCCCCATTGAGCATGTTTGGGACTGGATGAAGCGTCGTCTCACGCGGTCTGCACGTCCAGCACGAACGCTGGTCCAACTGAGACGCCAGGTGGAAATGGCATGGCAAGCCGTTCCACAGGACTACATCCAGCATCTCTACGATCGTCTCTATGGGAGAATAGCAGTCTGCATTGCTGCGAAAGGTGGATATACACTGTACTAGTGCCGACATTGTGCATGCTCTGTTGCCTGTGTCTATGTGCCTGTGGTTCTGTCAGTGTGATCATGTGATGTATCTGACCCCAGGAATGTGTCAATAAAGTTTCCCCTTCCTGGGACAGTGAATTCACGGTGTTCTTATTTCAATTTCCAGGAGTGTATATTCTGCGCAGGAAACAGTTTTCAAGGACATTTACACTTGTGCTAAAAATTCTACCACAAATGATGCTATGTGGTCCGATAGAAATGTGTCTTCACACAATTCTTTAGTACATCATATTAAAATTAGGTAGAACAGGCTTAGATGACAAATACCGTACAAAAACTAAGTAACCTGTCTCGTTAACAGCAGATATGAAATTCACATAGAAACATTAAGAAGTAAAGTTCTATGTTATTCACTTCTTTTCAGTCACAGAGTGTGATTACAGGTATAAATTATAAATTAATTGGCTTTTCAACTGATTAGTTAAGTTTGGAGACTAATTTGTAGCAGAATTGCATAAAGGTGTTTTTACTAAGAAAAAATGCATTACTCCTTGATAACTATGAGCAACAAAGGATCACAGTTATCAACAGGCACATAATACGGAACCAAGAGGTTATTTCACTGTTGAATTTCCACTTGTCCCCATGGTATTAGAAATGAATGTCTGGCAAAGGCAGTCTCTGAAGATTCCAAACATGGTCATCAGGTGCCTGTATGGACCCTCTGACACAGGAGCAGTAGAGGCAGAACATCTGAGGGGAAACCTGCAGAATATTTTGCACACATTTCCTGGTCATGTTACGGATAAGGTGGAGATTTAAATTTACCAGCTGTAGACTTGGAGACTCAAGGTGAGTAGTAAAGACTTGGAATCAAGAGAAATTGTTCTAAATGCCCTCTCTGAAAATTACCTTGAATAGCTGATCAGAGAACTGACTTGTGAGAATAAAATTCAATCTACTCGTCACTAACAGGCCCAAACTTTTCAATGAAGTTAGAACAGGGAATCAGTGATCATAAGGCCATTACTGCATCACTGAATATGGTTGTAAACAGGAATATAAAGAGAAGTGGAAAGGTATTTCTGCTTAGCACGAGTAATACAGAAAAGATTTCAGATTACCTGAGTGGTTAAAAAGAAAATTACATCTCCAGAACTGACAATGTTGAGTATCAATTCCAATAGTATTGTGCAATATGCTTTAGACAGGGTTGTGCCAAGCAATGTTGTGGGGGTGGGAAAAACCCGTCGTGCTTCGACAGCCACATTAGTAAACTGCTACAAAAGCAAAGAGACTTTCACTGCAAATTTAAACATAATCAGACTGTTTATAGGCAAGCAAAAACTGAACAAAGCCAAAAACAACAAAAGGAGAACCATGTGTAAAGCATTCAACTAATTTAAAATAAAATTCTATCAACTGACTTGATAGAAAATTTGAAGAAATTTCTGTATTATATTAAATCTCAGACACTCAGTGACCATAATAGCATCACATCAGAGGATGGCACAGTGAATTATCTGGAAATATTCCCAATAAATTTTCTTTTCAAACACTGAATACAAAAAGGAATATTTAGGAAGGCAGAAAACTATTCTTGTTCACAAGTGCAACAAGAAACAGATTGCAGAGTACCTGAGCAGTCAAAGTCAAATATTCATAACTGGGGCAGAAAATGAGGCACATAAATCTAAAACATTCAAGAGCATTGTATAACATGCCTTAGACAGACATGTGGCATGTGAGGTCGTGAGGAACTGGAAAGACTCTCCACAGTTCATCAATCATTTCAGAAAGGTTCCCTGAAAGTAAAGTGGCCTACACCATAGATTTGAATGAAGGCAGAGCACATTTTACTAACAAAAGCTGAATTAAATCAAAATTAAAAGAAAAAAGAGTGACATAATAGGTGTTCAATGAATTTAGAAGTGAAATTCTCTCTTCTGATCTGCTAAAAATTCATGAGGAATTTTGGTCCTACACAAAGTCAATAAATGAGTACAACTCACGTATCTAGTAACACTGTAATCACGCTAGAATCGAAATTGAAGATGACACATAAAAGGCTGAAATATTAAATTTTGTTGCCCAAAATTGTTTCATTGAGGAAGGTCATACCACAGTTCCTCCTTTCAATCATTATACATGAACTGAAATAATAGATACTGAGATAAGTGGTTGTGAAATAGAAAATACACATAACAGAGAATAGGTGACAGGATCTGATGAAATATGTGTACGATTCTAATTATGTGAAAGAACTTTCTTCTATTCCAACAGCTGTTTATCAGTTGTCACTGGAGTAATACAACATTCCAAGTGACTAGAGGAAGATGCTCATCATTTTCAAAAAATGGTCTTTGGACTGCTGTGCATTGTAACCCTATATCACTGGCTAAAATCTGTTACAGAATTATGGAAAACATATTATACTTGTATTACTTTTTTTTTTACACAAAAATTGCAAAATTACTATCTCATCCATCTTCCTTTTAGACTCTACGACAGGCTATGTCTCTTTCTCATGAAATTTCTCTTCTGTCAACAGACTTAATATGTAGACTGTTTTTTCAGGATCATGTTTGCTGCCAGTACTGTTGGGCTGAACACTTGGATTTCTGCTGAATTATATCTTGCAATTCATGTTTTTCTGAAGTTCAGATATCCCTTGTCAGCCTCTCATTAGGATTATTACACAGTATCATGCATTGAAGGTAGATGCCATCTACAGATTAGAGGTTTCAATTCCATTCAGGATAACTGAAGATATATGCGTCCCCTTCGTTGACAGCCATACGCTAGGCCCAGATTCGATTCACAGCTGGGTTGGAAATTTTCTCCACTTGGCGACTGAGTGTTGTGTTGTCATCATCATTATCATTGACATGCAAGTCGCCCAATGTCACTTCAACTAAAAAGACTTTCATCTTAGCGGCTGAACTTCCACGGGTGGGGACTCCTGGCCATCAATGCCATATGATCATTTCATTTCAGCTGAAGACAGCATGGAAAACATCACTATTTGAGCCAATCACCATATTTTATTTATATTTTGATTATCAATTTTGATCTGCTGCACAGATCGCCCCCAGATCTAAAACAAGTTTGGGCAAAGAGTGAAGATGCAACAGTAACAATTTACTGTTACTGTTTCAGTGCAACGACAGCAATATCATACAATAATAGTTCTCAAGTATTGTGACATGTTTCATTTCCTGACCATGTCCGTCACATTCAGTTGATCAAATGTGTACTAAATGGAAAAGGACTGCTTCTAGTAATATATGGACTGGCGCAACTGTCTTCCTCTAAACTTTCGAGCACTCTGACATCTTTACCAAATCACAGTAACAATATAAACATGAAATTAAATTATATGAGAAACATACAGTGTTAATGTCACATTAGCAGAATACAGCACAGAAGAAAGAATCTGTAAATATATAGACTACTTTTTCTTTCTTGTGCTTTGCTCCTACTGAAATGTACAAAAAAATATATTCTATGTGCATATATTCATTTTAATAAATAATACACAAATAAAACTTACCAAAAGGATTCTTTGCAATAGTTCCCTTTTCAGTAACAAGCGGTTCAGAATCACCCTCATCATTAACTGCAGTCACACGGAACTTATATTCAGCACCTGGTTCTAATCCTGTGATCTCCATTTCAGGGTTCTCCCGGTCTCCAGGAACTCGACCAACTCTAACCCATTTTCCAGTTGCCAGATCCATTTTTTCTACTTCATACTCTTTTATTGGGCAACCACCATCATCTTCTGGTTTTTGCCATTTAACTTTGGCTGACGTTTTGGTAACATCTTTCACTTCAAGTGGTCCTTGTGGAGCACTTGGTTTGCCTATAAAATTCATATATGCATTTTACAAAATATACTGCTTACACTAAGCTAAGAGCTCCTAAAATTTAGTAGTTTAAATAAAAATTGCATCTTATTAGAGACATGAAGAAATACAGAGGGAACCCAGCATGAAGGTAATTTTACAGTGATGAACCACAATGGGCAAACATATTTTAATATTATTTAAACTGTTGTCATTGCTTTAAAATTATTATAGAGTGCACGTTTATCAAAGACGTACCAAGAACTGTCAACTCCACTGTCTCCTGGTCCTTCCCTGAAGCATTTTCTGCAATCAGAGTGTATTTTCCTGTGTCTCGGCGAACTGCATTTATAATAGTAAAATCAGTATGATAATCGACATTATCAATTTTAATTTTTTCTGTGGGTACAAGCTTAACAGAATCTTTCCAAAGCCATGTAACTGCTGGTGGTGGTTCACCAGATATGTCCACAGACCATTTATGAGTTCGGCCAGCCTTGATTGTAACACTCTTGAATGTTGTGCGATCGATTCTTGGTTTCACTGAGGAAAGGAAAATCATATCTTGCTACAGTCAAATATGTCATTTTTGCGTACAAGTATGTAAAGATACTTGAGAACTTATACTTCCAATTTTTAAAAATTAATTTGCAAAACCATGCTACAATACATACATAATCAATAATACAGAACTACATACAGAAATATGTACACAATGTCAAAAATAATTTCACCACTTCAAAAACAAATATTACTTAGTTACCACAAATATATAATCATCTCTCTTGTGACACTTACAGTGTTTGTGTTTGCAGACATGGGTGTCAGTGGGTTCGCTTGGCTCACTTGCACCAGCCTTATTGTGGGCACGGACACGGAACTGGTACACCATTCTTTCTTTCAGGTCTTCAACTTTTGCCTCACATGTACTATCTTGTGTTTTACAGACTTCTACCCAGTCTACAGAAAATTTGTCTTTCATCTCAATAGTGTAATGAGTTATAGGGCGACCACCATCACTTTCTGGTTTAGCCCATTTTAAGCTGACACTCTTGTTGTCATAATCAAATATTTCAGGTTTTCCAGGACGCCCAGGTTCATCTGAAACATACAATAAACATAGACACACCAATATTATGGGTGCAAGAGGGAGGGAGGGGAGGGGAGGGGGGGGTGAGATATCAAAGAATTTTAGTCAAACATCTGAGCTTGTGCAAACACCTTGATGGCAAAGTGACTGCTAAATGGTACATGAAGGTTTTGGAAGATGATCTCATGGCCGTCATATTCTCTGAATCTGAACACTCCTTTTTGTGCAACTATATTAAAGACACGATGTACAGCAATAGCCCCAAAACCACTGCTGAGATGATAACAGCCATTCAGGAGGTCATCAGCAGCATCAATGTTCCGACACTTCAGCTGGTCATGCAGAATTTCACTATTCATCTGTGCCACATTATCGTCAGTGATGGCAGGCATATCAAACATGTCAAAACCTAAATCCGAGTATTTGTAGTGATGTTCAGATGTTGAATAAAGTGTGTGCACACTGTAGTTTGTAACTAATTTACATTTCTTTGATATACTTCAATACTTGTTACCCTGTAGATTTTTAATTGCAAAGCAAGCAGAACTGAGCTTCTTGCTTAGCTTATCTAAGTGTATGTGCCATCTGTTTTCATTAACATGGATGCACATGATCGTTACACACAGTTTAATTTAATATGTGCCCACTGAGTTCTACTTCTGGTATTTAGAAGTCATTTTTATTTGTCTGTACAATATGAGTTTCTGTAAGATTAAGGGTTAAGCTGTTTGCTGTGAATTAGTTGTTGGCATCTGCCATTATTCTCTTTGCTGTGATTGGTAGGATTTGTTGGGACCTCTACCAATATAATTGTACAGTTAGCAAACATCATGGCTTTTGAAGCAGAATGGTAATGTATGAGTCTTCTGACAATACTGGCAGTAATATTTACTGTTTGTTAATATCTGAATTAAACACAGAGTATCACAGCTATATTCAGTTACATTTTTTTTGTTTCTTCTGTTTAAACTGAAGCTGCTCTCTGGTTAATGAGAGTCTGCACACTTTTAAAGTCAAATCTCAAAATACTTTTCCTCATCACTGGGACTCTTCGTCACTTGTTTCTATATAATTAGAAATGTATATGTTCTTATATAAGTAACAAATATGATTTTAATTTATAGGGTAATGTACTGGAAGAGGCACATTCAAAATAAAACCAGATTTGTGTCATGAACATCAGAGGAGCACAAATAATCAGTAAGTATTTCTTGGACAGAAAATACAAAGAGGCTCACACTGACTATGAATTTTAAGATGAAGGTAACTATAAACTTATGTGCCCAACTCTCACTAACACACAGAATCCCACAAATGTAACATGAAATGTAAATAGTTAATTCAACAATAGATGAGTATTAATTCATGTTTTTTATAGGCAACTGAACATTCTTGTATCAACATAAATTGTAAATTGGATCCACTGTAAAACAACAGGTTTTGAAATGTTGTTCATCTCAGTTGGGTTTGTGTTTGTTCCAAAGTTAACCTCTTCCACAATTTGCTCAAGAAATTTATGCCTGCAGTAATTAATTTTAAGGGATCTGCAAATTTTTAAAATGTTTGTGAAATCGTGATTTGAGACTTTCTCGGCGTATTCCATTCGTGAAATCTTCTCGGGTGATCAGCCGAGTAAAGGCATCGTCTTCTCGCCACGTTTCGAAGGGTTTCGTACCCATCATCTTCGCTTGAAGATGATGGGTACGAAACCCTTCGAAACGTGGCGAGAAGATGACGCCTTTACTCGGCTGATCACCCGAGAAGATTTCACGAATGTTTGTGAAATCATTCTACAAAATTCTTTCAGATGTACTTTCAGGAAATAGTTACAAAAACATCTCTTTGTTTTAGATAATAAAACTGTCAAGATGATCAATAATTTAATAAGTGTATGTTGTAGATCCTGTTAAAATGCACCACAGAAGAAAAACGTATGAAGTTGTGCTGAAAACTGATGTCTCCAAATTTTGTATGTGAAAATTCTTGCCGTGCGGGATTAGCCGAGCGGTCTAGGCGCTGCAGCTACGGACTGTGCGGCTGGTCCCGGCGGAGGTTCGAGTCCTCCCTCGGGCATGGGTGTGTGTGTTCTTCCTTAGGATAATTTAGGTTAAGTAGTGTGTAAGCTTAGGGACTGATGACCTTAGCAGTTAAGTCCCATAAGATTTAACACACATTTGAACACACACATTTTTGAAAATTCTTAAAGCTTTTTAAATGAAACAAACATTATTAACATCCTACATTTTTATTCTTCACGCCTACATATTTGCACCCCTCTGCCAGTAGAGCGCTCTGAACTGTTGCACGTAACATGGTGGTGTGCACTGTAGGCTAATTATGTTGGTGCATGAGAAACAGTGTGCTGTATTAAAGTTTCAAATTCAAAGAGTTCGTCCACACATGGAGCATCCTCTCCTTCAGCACGAAAATACCAGACCACACAAGAGCACCTGCAACAGGCCGATGCCTTGGGTTCACTGTCATTGGTCATCCACCTTACATTCCTGACTTGGTCCCATTCAATTTTCATCTGTTTCCAAAATTTAAGGATCTCCTTCAAAGATTTCACTTTGATAGTGCAAGAAGAGGTGAGGTTGTTGCTCCGTCAACAAAGTCAAACATTATACAGTGACAGTATTAACAAAGTGGTCTCTCCTTGGGAGAAATGTGTTCATTGTTAGGGTGACTAAGTTGAGAAATAAATATGTAGACATGATGACTAAAGAAGTAGAATGTTAAAAAGGTTTTTTTTACTTAAAGGGTTAACAGTTTTCACTTCAAAAATTTGGAAGCATAACTTTTCAGCATACCCTCGAAAATACAGATATAAGGAACCAGAAAGGGGCAGACTTTGAATATGTGGAACTGTGCAAAGCAAATATATATTGAACTGTTACTGTACTAATAAATCATAAAATTGTTTTTAGATAACTTGAATATAGGAAAAACATAACCGAGAAACAAGATTAGTTCATTTTTAATATGAGCGAAAGTGTAAAGAAAACATTTTAAAAGGAGACAAAAAGTGTAACACAATGATACAAACTAACAAAAATGTAAATACAATGCCTGACAAAAAAAGTAAAGCATTCAGAAGACATGGTCGGATATCACTGTAACTTTATACACATATGCACCATTGGAGGGTATGTAAATGATTAGAGCTGTAATTTTCTGAGACAGGTACAATGACCACAGAGTGCATAGGTGCTGTTCACGTTCAGCACTGTTGCTAGGCCTGGTCGGATATCACTGTAACTTTATACACATATGCACCATTGGAGGGTATGTAAATGATTAGAGCTGTAATTTTCTGAGACAGGTACAATGACCACAGAGTACATAGGTGCTGTTCATGTTCAGCTCTGTTGCTAGGCCTGGTAGGACATATAAGGGGTGTGAACAGCATCAGGCACTGAGTAGTCACTGTCAAAGACATGGAAACGCTGCATACACTTGTGAGACAGCCTTATCAGCACCTGACAGAATTTGAAAAGGGTCTCACTGTCAGTCTCCATTTGGCTGCCTGGTCATATCATGCAATGTCCAGATTTGTCGGGCATTCAGATGTGACATTGGCCTGATGTTAGGCAGCAAGAAAACGTGAGGGCAGGCATACTTGTTGCCAAGATTCCAGTTGGACATGTCTGACCATCACATGGAAGGCTTGCCACAGAGTGCAACAAGTACACTGTAAACCCCTAGTAAAAATTAATGGATTCTCTGCAACATTTTGTGTCATCTAAATGGTCAGTGACTAGCAGCAGTTGTCCCACGTATAGGCTGTTGCTACACCATAAAGACAAATGTTGGTGTTTGTAGTGGTTCTGTGACTGGGAAGCATGGACTGCTGATGAATGGCACTGGATTCTGTTCAGCAATGAATCGTGGCACTGCACTATTGTAGATGACCATCGTTAGTGAGTGTGGTGACAACTTGGGCAGAGGTTCCATTCTTCCAATGTTTTGAAGAGGCACAGCTGTGTTACTCCTGGCATGATGGCCTTGGGAGCTATCAGGTAAGACTTCAGGTCACTGACATCCTGCATCCTCACATGAAGCAGCAACACTGTCATAGTGTCACTTTTCAATAGGAAAATTCTTGTCTACACACGGCCTATGTCTCTACAAACCGTGTGATGTTGAGATCCTCAATTGGCCAGTAAGAACACAGATCTATCCCTGATTCAACATGAGTGGGACAAGGTTGGATGTCAACTCCATCCCAGTGGCAGTATCTAGGATATCAAGGACTAGTTACAACAGCTGTGGGCCAGCTCTCATCAGGAGATGATACAAAGGCTTTATGACACTTTTGCCAAGTGAATCAGTGAAATCATCCTGGCCTCTATCCTGGCCAAAGGATGTGTAATGTCATACTGATAAGTGGGCTCATATCATCAAGTTCTTTGTAATTTTGGCTCAGTGTAATAATCACTGCAATAATATCACATACCCTCTCGGTCCATAAGTTTCGTTTCATTTCATCCTCCCATTCTGTGTGTTTCACTGTTTTGTCAGGCAATGTATATGCAATGGAAAACACAAGATAAGATATAATAGAAAATATCACAAAAAGAATTTAAAATTCACAGTAAGAAATAAAACACTGTTAGTACATTTCATTATAATTTTAATAATAATAATAATAAAATAATGCCCTTACCATATGGATTCTTAGCCAGTATAGTTCCCTCCGTTTCCAGTGGTTCAGATTCTCCTTCCTTGTTAACAGCTTTTACTCTAAACTTATATTTTTTCTTTGGTGTCAGGCCATCAAATGTGAAAGTGTTTTTATCTGGGCCCACCTGTTTAAATTTTTGTCACATACTTAAGTATTAACATATAAATTAACGAAGATATCACAACAAAACTAGAGAACTATTTTTACAATTGCAAGCATTAAGTATGATTTTCAGTACTGGAAGGAGACTGTATCACCTTTATTATATAGTCCTGAAATTATTCAATTTATTTTCCAGTATTGGTAATACAATGAAGCATTACAAATTTTTTGTCTGTTCTAACCTCTCCAGCTGGAATCCAGCGTCCCGTATCCAGATCCATCTTTTCTAATACATATCCAGTAACTTCAGTTCCTCCATTGTCCTCTGGTTTCTCCCACTTAACCTTCACATGATTTGCTCTCACTTCCTCAACCTTCATTGGTCCCATAGGCATCGAGGGTTTGTCTACAAAAAGAAAAAACTTTACATTACGGTGACAACACAGTTACCAATTTTATATAACAATGTAGCAGCAAAAAATACAAACAGTGTTCTACTGTGAAAACAGGATGAAATTTTATAAAAATATATGAGGTTAGTGAATTGATCAACCAGCACATGTTTAAGGAGATTTGAAAAACAAATCACCAAATAAATTTCTTCATTAAAAATCACAAATTTTTAGAAACAGTTTCACATCACCACTTCAGTCTCTTTCTTCTGCCATTACTTATCTACATGATAAAAGCTGTGAAATAACATTTGCTAGAGTCAAACTATGTCCAATGAAAACCCCCATGATGAGGTGATCATGCATAAAATCTGGTAAGTGTTCAAAGTGGAAAATCTTGTCACTTTTTGACCATGGATGTATAGAAACAGAAGATAATACAATAAAAGAAAATCTTAAATTGACATGTAAACTTGCACTTAGTAAACATGAACTTTTTCTAGGTCACTGGTCACTCTTAAAATAGACCACCTCATGTAAATTAAACAGGAATATTGAAAAATCAAAAAACCAAGGTTTCAAATATCAATCACTAAGTGGCAAAACATTATTAAATTGAAACAGTAAATTAGAGTCACACTATATCCAACTGTAACTGAACATGTGGAGTGAGGATGAGGGAGGGTTGTCTCTCAGAATTTAATTTTTATGCAATTTGTTTTATTTCATCATTATTTAGTAAACTGGTTTGTATATTTCAGCAGAAAAGTGAAGCATTAACTAAAAGAATGTGCACAGCAACATTTCTATACACGCAGTACGGATTTTATGATTAAAAAGCAGAAAATTGTCAAAAGAGAGAGACTAGGAAACAAAACATTGGTAGTGAGGTAGCAAGGATTGATATAAATCTCAAATACTGAATATGACTTCAATAAGAAAAGCAAGTTTTACAACCATTCACAAGGACATAACAATAAGAAAAAATCTTGCACACACTAAAATGAGACTTAAATCATTTCATTCATATGAGCTACTATCATTATTTGATATAAGAGTTATTTGGAAACCACAATATTATTTAATATAATTAATTTTAAAATAGTTTAATCTATATGAATTAAAAATTATTTGTACATTACCCAAGACAACAACATCAGCCACAGATTCACAAATGCCTGTGTCATTTTTCAATATTAATTTATATTTTCCACTGTCAGCTCTACTTGTTCTCCTTATAGTAAGCACTGTGTTTCTTTCATATTTGTCAATGGTAATGCTGAAATGGAAATTAAATTTGCATTAATTACTTTCTTTTGTAAATGAATATGAGGTTAGAGAGGAATGTGTAAGTATGGATATGATTTACAGTTAAAAGTTTGTTCTCTTTTTTGTTTCTACACAACAAAATCATCCTTTGAAGCAAAGTGAATCTGTCTAGTCACTCACTCTCTTAATTATACATTGTAGTCTGTAGAACCAAATGTGAAGGAAAACGAAGACTGATGTGAATTGATCCAAGTAAAAAGAAGTTGTTGTTATTCTGGTCTTCAGTCCAAAGACTTTTTTGATGAACCGGAGAAGAGGAATATTGAGCAAGGGCGTACACAGTCCCCATGACAATGCTCGCCCACACATCGCTCAGCAAACGGTTGCTCTCCTGCAACAGTTTCAGTGGAACATAATCACCCACCCACCCTATAGTCCTGACTTGGCACCCAGTGACTATCAACTGTTCCCTAAGTTAAAAGAACATTTGGCCGGAAAGTGATTCAGTTCTAACAACGAGGTGAAAGAAGAGGTTCATAACTTTCTGAACAGCATAGTGGCAATCTGGTATGACATGGGCATACAAAAACTGCCACAGCGTCTACAAAAATGCAGAAACAGAAATGGTGATTATGTCAAAAAATGGCTAAATGTTCAAGATGTAAACTGATGTAAACCACTGTAGAAATAAGCAGGTCGATGTACTTATAAAAAAATAGGAGACCTTACTTTTGGGATTACCCTTGTAAAATGCATTTTCTGAAACTATGGTGTTGTTTGCAAACGATGGTTCATACATCCTGTACCTTTTAAAACTAAATTCTACACACATAACAATTTCTCTCTCTTGCTAGCCTTGAAATCCAGTTATGTGCGATAAAAGCTAACAAATTTCCTAAAAGTTGGTATTTCTTTGTATTGTTTATAATGTCAGAGAACTGCTGCCTCAGAACATATTATCAATACCACCAATGGGATGTTTATTGTGCACGTTTTGCTTCTTTCTCTTTGAGATGGTTACTTGAATCCTTCTCCAACCGACATTATCCTTCTTCTGCTGTAATTTGTACAGAATGTACTTAATAGACTTAATTTTCCTTGCATATTTTGTCACTTTTCCTGACAGCACTGTGGCTCCTTTCTCCTTCTTATCCTCAACAAATTTGATCATAGTAACGGCAAGACATTGTGACTGCCCATGAAGCCACTTTCTACCATAACTTTCCATTCTTGCAATGTGCAATATCAACATGTGTTACTCTGAACCAGAACAGTGTTGTGCCTAATCACATGACCCAAATAGTTCCTACTGCAGCTGAGTCTATGATTTGTTTTGTCATGTAATACAGTGCTAAACCCCTTGTTATATGCCTGGCCATTGTATGATAATTGGTTAAGTTGCCTCATTTACTTGTTTGTAAGACAATGTGCCAGTTTAATCTGGTTGTCACAATGTGCATAAATGATAGGCTATTCACTGTGATACTCTTAGATGCAGTATGAGAAACATGTCTAATTAATAATAGATTAAGAGTTTTAGTACAATACATGATTTTTTTAACTGTTGATCCTAAGATATCCAACAATATTTAGTTGGACTAAAATATATATTACAGAAATGCTGTAGTGATTGTGTTCCAATCCATATTTTCTGGTAGACCAAAGAGCATTATCAATGGAATGAAACTCAACACCTCTAGTTATAGGCATAATGGAGTGTTGAGTTCATCAGCACTTACATAATAGCACAGTGTAAAATGACACTACTGCATTACCGACAAATATCCATTTCTGTGTATTCATCTATATGACACAGACTGTACATTGCTGTACTATAGTTCATTTATATTGTACATCTCCATGTGACGCTACATACATCTACCATGTTTAGGCATATTTTATATTGATCCTATTTTCTTAAATGTATATTCTTAACATATGTTCTGATGAGCATTCCAGTATTAGTTGAGAAATAAAAAAAAATATATATATAATAATTTGAAACTACTGGTACCCCACTGCATACTGGTAGCACAATATCATCAGCATTACCAGTGCAAAACTACTCTATTTTGTCATGTCATGTTATCAACTACCTATAGTTGAAATGGAGTGCTAGTTATAATCCAGTATTTAATTTTATCTTCTTTTCTCATTTTCAAAATCCTTCTACTTCCTTATCCTAAATAGCCTCTACCCACCAACCACCACAAAACACTCAAAATGAAGTAGTTTGTATTTGTGAAATAAAAGGGCTTACATTAGAATTAATTTATTAATTTTTTTACCGTTCTTCTTTGTCTTCTACAATTTCCTTTGTATCAACTTCCCAACGTGCCACTGGTTCTGGCTCACCACCATACTTTATATCGTATTTTATAACTTGTCCTTTCCTTACAACAATGTTGGTTAATCCATCACCAATAATAAATGGTTTCACTGAAAAATATAGAAAATATATTATCTTTCCATTACTTTTGAAGTATCTTTAAAATGTTTAGCAGACAAGTTGTTCATTGGTTTGTACCAAAATTTTAAACCATGTAGAGTAGTAATGAATTTTTAAACTACAATACTCAATGAGAAAATTTTATGAGATACATTTTTACAAGAGAATGTCTGATAAAGTACACACTACAGCAACACTGCAGAATGAGGAGCATGGTTTTATGTTATCTCATAACTCACATTTGAATGATATAGCTATGGTTCATTCGATAAAATATAAAGTGATGGTCCAACCTGTTTCAATAGGTTAACTCGTTAATGTTTTCCAATATTAAGTTTAATTAGTACTATATATTAAATGATTTTAACATTGATATTAAACTTACAATCCCTCATTCTCCATCTGTGAGATGTAAAGAAATGGTACCTCATTAAGTTCAGCGTATTGATAATAGTCCATTAAAAAGAAAAACATTGAAAATATTTCGATTAATCTACAAACTGTGTTCAAAATATATGTGTAGGGTGGCTGCATGGAGATGTTCTGCCATAGCAGATTAATATTGTGTCAGTGACTTCAAGTGCCCTCGGGAAAAGTATCTCATGATTTAAATAACAAGACCTCATTGACAACAGAATGGAAACATTATGCACAATGAATCAACCTTGCCACTTAGATAATGACACACAGCAGGTCCATGATATTAAGGCACAACATTCATATTGATTCACAGCATTGATAATATATCTTCCTTCATAAAATGAGACTTAGTACACTATTAATGTTTTTTAAGATCATTTGTCTTTACCATAAATAGTCTCCCTACATGCAATATTGTGAATTATACACAGAGAGTATTTTTGTTTTTAAATTCATTGGAGCATCACATGGCGAATAGCTTGTATGTGAAATTCTAGATACTGTGCACATGGGGAAACTGAAGAATAATTTAATGACATACAGTCAAAACATATGAATATACAATACACATTGATGAAGAAAAGCTCACTGCATTATAATCAAAGACACTGTTGTGAAGCATAATGAGCAAACTGATTGCAAACCACAGTTAACACCTTCCAATCATAATTCACATGATAATTTTTGAGTTTTCAGGCTGACACCCATAGTTTAGATGTGCTACTGCTTTCCTGATGAGTTTATAATTGTGAAACCTTAGTGAGCAACACTAGTCAATATTTTTAGTTATCATATACCTGTGGAACCCATAATAATTCAATCAGTTTGAGAATCCTTGTAATTCCTTCAACATTCACTTCTCCTCAGTAGCCTTTCATGAAACTATACAGTCACCCAGGTTTGCATATCATTTAAAAACAAAAAATACAGAAGACAAACTAATTCATTGCATTTACTATGCAAATCAGTTTTACTCAATGTAACTTTGATTCACTGTACCATAAACCAGTCTTAATTTTTTAATGTTTGACCGATTTTTACAAATATAGCATATCTATCAGACATAAGTGAACAACATCCAGTTATTAGATAAGATTTCATTTTATGAAACTGTGAATAAAGTCATATTACACAAGATTTCTTTGCTTTTAATTTTTTATTAATTTACTAAATAAAAGGGCTGCACTTGTTATACGTATGTGGTGAGGTAAAGATAAATGGTACTGCTTTGCCTCTCCCTCACCCTGACAACAGGTGGATCCCTCACATCCTATGACCTGAGTGATCAGCCGCCACCCCCCCACCCATTTCTTCCAGTTTTCCCCAACCAATTCTCATTTTGTCACTAAAGACAGAACATCTGAGTTGCAAAAGCTACAATTACTATTCCCTACTTTAAGTGTTCCTGTTAGCAGTACTAGGATTTTCACCACCTGAATATAAGTATTGGCCAGCCACTCAACCTCCATGTAATTTTAACAATTACATATTTTATACTTAGTTAGGACTTGAAACATCAGTATAAAAAGTCTTTTATACAGAATACTAGCTAAATTATTACAAGGGCAGTAGACAAGTTCAACCACAGCCTTAGTGCTGGATCTATTCCAAAATTTGTCAAGATTCATTAAGACAAACCATGAATACTGTGCACAATAATGGCTAAGCTGAAAGCTAAATCATCATCCTTCCTGGCTTGACTGGAGATTACTACTGCAATAGTTCACTTCATTTCTCTCTTTTTTTCCCACAAATTCAGTGTTTCACACTATTTCTGTGGTGGTACGTATTCAACATACATGAAATAACAATATGAGTTTTTAAAATTTGTATTCCAAATTTGAAATTGATACCTTAAATTGAACCACACTCACCAAATCTTGCCTTTGCTATAATTGGTTTTGTTGCATCACTAGGTTCTCCTGGTCCTGCCTTGTTAACTGCTCTAATGCGGAACTCGTACTGTGTTCCTTCCTTCAGACCATCGATGGTAGCAGCAGTTATGTCACCATCCAGTACTTTTCCAGTTTGCCAGTCTTTTCCAAATTTTTCCTATAGAAGGATCATAAATCAGCATATCATCAACATAATTATGCATTAAAGTACAGTTACAGAGGAGTTGAAATGCCGTGCCCTGACAATGTTAAATTTAGTGACTTGGCTTCCCTGAATTTCAGGAACCACTGTAGCCATTGACATGAGACTTTTACAGGACCTTAACTGTATGTTCTGAGTCTACTGAACTACAATAATTGCATTTCAGCTGCTGCTTTTGGTGTACATTTTTTGTATGTTATGCTATATAATTTTAATTATACAAAACATTGTGTTCTTCTTTTAGTTCAGTATACTCAGGATATGTATGTTGTTAGTCCCTGAAAATTTGAATACACTACTCAAAGTGGTTTCTGAGATTTAGGGAAAAATGCAACAGCAAATGTAAACTTTCAGGAATGGTTTGTAAAGTTTCAAAAGACTGTAACTCAATATATGCTTAATTTTTTATTTTTAGTCACTCAGAAGCACCCTGCCCTATACTGTATATCATCCTCTTGACTTTTTTGAAGTTTTTTCTTCTTTTCTTCTTTCTGGACTCCTTAGTGGCCCACTGTGCTGCATACTCTACTTTATCAGTGTGAATCTTGTCCATCCGTTCAAGTTCTCTGATGCAGTTTACTCCAGGATTAATTCCCATATGCTGTAGCATTTTCATCCTACCAATGTTGCCATCATTAAAAGCAATAACAGCATCACTGACCCCCCACTTTAGTGTCTTCATTCCAACAAAAACATTTTCTGGTAATCGAGTCCATATAAAATTACTGAGCAACTCATTGGGATTTTGAGTCTGGCCAAGCAGACACTTCTTCAATAATTCAGGATTTGCCAGGTCTCTGTAAATAGTTTTTATAATATCCATGACTGCTGCTGGGATGGCATGTTTATGGCTGTATGAGCTGTTTGAGTACTGGGCATTGTGGTAATTGCACCATGAATTAGGTCCAGGAGGGCAAAGGTGGTGTACTGGTTTTTCATCAGTTGACAGTCTGTGGAAGAAGGTAGCCCATACTACCTGCTTCATTTTCAACAAATTATTTCTAATGGCCGTGCCATAATACTGCTGTCATTCATCAATCATTTTGTCTGTCAGCCTGCCTCTTATGGTTTTACCATCAGAAAGTTTCTTGTCTCTCAAACTTTGTTTCAACATCTTCAACCTAGTGCCCATCCTCTTCTGGACATTACCTTTATAACACAGCAATCCACAGCCTTCTATATAAAAAATTACTGATTTTATTAGACCTTGAAGTAATGCACATAAAAATTTTAACATTTTCAACCAGTGTATATTATATTTAAAAAAAATACTTCCCATGTGAGTTTATAAGCGACATATATATCATAGATAATAGCAAATTTTATAATGAGATAAAACTGCGAAAAAAATTTTTTTTCCATTCTAACCCCCATTAAAGACTTTAGATTAATAAAATGTAATTCAGCCAGAAAATTCACAGAGCCAAATCTTGAGTACTGTTCATCAATCTGGGACCCTTACTGGATTAGATTAACAGAAGATCCAAAGAAGAGCAACAAGTTTCATCACAGGATCATGCAGTAAACACAAGAGCATTATGGGGGTGTTCCACGAGCTCCAGTGGCAGACACCATAAGAGAAATGTTGTATATCAACAGAGAACTTTACTGTTGAAATTCAGAGATGGTTGTAGAAGTGTCAGATGTAATCTTGAGAAGTAGTATCACACACTACTTCAACCTTTAATAAATGCGCTCAGTAGGAATTGCTGCTTGCACAGGTTAGACCAAGTGTCATCCCATTCTGTTTTACACAAGCTCATAGTCGCCAGGTCTGACTACCATGCTGTGCAAGAGTGTTTGTGAACATTTATGTGAGGGTGTTGGATAAAATCAGAAGTGTGTCTATGGGCACAATATCTGAAGTTGAATGTGTACATCACCAGGCTGCACAGTGACAGGGTGTGGAACATTGTTTTTAGGGCAGCTTCTAGCAATTTTTTTATAATGGTGTAGATCAGGCTGTTCCAATTTGAGTGCTGCCATAGATAGCTGGGCACCCACAAGTAGCCAGGCACCTGTGGGCAGAGGTGGACAGGTGTGAACAAACAGCTGAAATGCAGGCATAGAACATGGTGGTGGATAGTATATACTACCTGCACCTGCCATTGGGCGAGTGACAGGCACTTGCAGGTGCCTGTGCCCCAAAGAGCAGCACTGGAAGAGCACGATATAGATTCTAGATACATCTTGTTTGTACTACAGTTGCTGTTCACAGATCAATGATTCTTCATCTAAGATAGTACAAAACTGGTAATTTGATGACATCAGTACATGAAATATCCTCAGCTATATAGTTTAGTGTGGTGTATACACTGAAGAAAACTATTTGTTCCTTACACTAATATGCACACCTCGACCTATCTCAATTGAAAAGGAATAAATGCACAGAAAAGGAAATGAAAGTGATGACCCTCTCTAACTTCACTGATAGAACGACTGGTACAAATAACCCAGAGGACACATTTGTTAGCATGGCTTAGAGCATGTTTTTTTAAATTTGTTTTTAAGATAAAAACAAATTAGACACAAAACACACTCAGATGTTTTCATGCAGTTATTTTCTTATGTACTGAAAATCAGTGAAGCAATTATCATACTTTAAACTCAATAACATATCCAGTGATTGGAGCTCCACCATCATTTTCAGGTTTTGTCCACTTTAGATCAGCATGGTCTTTATCCCAGTCCACAACCTCCACATTGTTTGGTTTGCTTGGCTCATCTGCAAATTAATAAAAGTTGTTTATTGAGTAGGTAATGAATTTCATAAAAATAAAATGTTCAGAGAAGGCCCACTGCTCTGTTAAGAAGAACTTACCCCATGGATCTTTTGCCAATACTGGTTTAGCAAAAAGTGCTGGTTCAGAAGAGCCCAGTTTGTTTACTGCTCGTATACGGAATTTATATTCTCTTTTGTGAACTAAGTCCTCACACTTAAAAACTGTGGGCTTGTCAGGTGTGATTTCAGCAACACTGTCCCAACCACCTGGTAACAAATTCAAGACATATGTATATATGTTTAGTTTTTATACAAGGTAAGATAGTTTGAGCAAGATGCATATCATGAGAACTGCAGTACAGAAGAGGGCAGCTACTTAAAAATGGATGAAATTTTGTTAACAGTAGTAGCCCTAAATGAGTGATGGGAAAAACAACAAAGCATCAATACTATCTGTGCCAGTCATTTACTGAATTGAAGCAATTAAGACATTTCTTAATCATAAAATTAGACTGTTACTGCTCTGTATCTGTCTTCAATGGTTACATAGAGAAGAAGGACAAGGAGAATGTAGAAATGAAAAGAGAAACAAAATACCTGACCTGTGTACAGTTCAGATATCTTTGGGTATTTAGTCATAGTGAATTTTGCAGTTCATTAACATGTTTCTCACTTTCATTAACTTCTTAACTTTCAAATAAACAAGCATGAATTACAGAAATTAACACTATAAAAAAAGATTTTGTCACAACCTACACTCTCCACAGATTAGGCCATCTTTCTTACATTCAATGGGCTTTGGTTCAACTTTTGGTTGTCAATCTCTGATTTTTAGTCATTTATGAACACCTATGTATACAGGAATATTCTTTCTGCTCGCGACATAGTAACAGCAACTCTGTACATAGTAATCAGCATTTCAGACACAATGTATTTCTGCTTCATTACATGTTCAAAGGAGACATGATTCATATTAAAAATAGATGGTGAAGTTGCACAGAAATAGCACTGGTACTGACATGAAACTTTCATACCACACTATATTCTTATATGCGAGATGCATCAATACAAAAAAGGACAAAAACAGACCAACAGAAAAATTTCGTTGCTGCCAAACCACAAAGCTTTAACATTCCACAAAGGGGTCAACAGTATTATTATAGTATGAGATTTAGGTGACTGCCAAAAGTACAGTATAAGTCTGGGAGATTTCTTCTGACAAAATATTCTTAAGGTACCAAAATATGAAGCATAGTTCTGTGGAGTGAAATGAAATCCTTCCAAATAATTTTGTACTGAAAAATACCTTCAAATTTAGAACGTAACTGTTTATGAAAAAGTAATAATAAATTTGGTCCTGTGAAATTTAGAAAAGTTTGTAGGGTTCAGTTTAATTTTAAAGTACGCTGGAATAATTACAAATTCATTTATAAAGGAAAACCATATGTGACAAACTCACAGATACTTGCCTTTGACACTCATATCCAGGCGTTCAACAACGTAATGAACAAGGGGGGCTCCGCCATCATCAGCAGATGGTTTCCACTTAACAACACATGAATTCTGGAATATTTCAGTAACAGTTACATCCCTTGGCGGTGATGGAACATCTGTAAAATAATAGGAAAACAAATGTCGTAAGAATTATCTTCATTTACCTAATATTAACCATACACAATAACAATGAATTATATAGATGTCTCAAATGTTCAGTTAAAAACTGCAGTAATAAGAGGAAAAAATTACTGTTATTTCTAAAATTCATTCAACAACAAATCTGAGAAAATTAATGTTTCTTATTGCTAATGTCAGTTCAGCTGAAATGGTGACTTCTTAACCAATGGGCAAACAGATTGTGCGCCAAAGGACTTTATATGCCACTGTCCAAGATTGCAGTTAAATATCTACTAAATGTTAGAAGACTTTATTAAATTTCTCAATGTTATAGCAGAGACAATAAAATACATATCTCAACATGGCACTAACGATACATTAAGCCCATTTTTGCAAGAAGAAATAGTCATAATATATTATTTGAAAACTTAAAGAGCTTCAAGAGAGAATTAAAACTCCTTACAAAAAGAAGTACAATTTTTAACTTTTCCTTACCTTGCATATTGATCTTCACATTCTGCACAGCTTCTCCCTGTGAGTTCGAAATCTTTATCTGGTATGGGCCAGACAAATTTCTAGCTGGTTTCTTGATTTTATATATTATTTTGTCTTCAGCTACAACAACATCCACATCCTTCAGAGGTAGAGGTTTACCATCCTTTAACAGTTTTGCTTCTATCTGTGACTGCCTTGTTCCTTCCACTGGAAATGTTTTATAAACATTACTTTAACTAAAAAATGCAAAAATCTAGTAGGAAAAATTGTGGTAGAATGTAAACAATTTAGGAGTATAGGAGAACACTCACTAAATAGCAGAAGCATTGAGTCATCACCAAACACACAAGAGACAAAGAAAACTTGCCAGTTTTCAGAATTCATCCTTTGTGCACATGCGAGTGTGGGTGCACATTTATTTTTAATCTAGCTTGAGAAGGGATTGATTCCAAAAGCTAGGAAGTTTCCTTTTTCTTTTGTGTGTGCCTATTGTTGAGTCAACACTTCTGCTATTTATTGAATGGTCTCATTTACTTCTAAATTAGTTAAAGGCATAGATCTTTGACATATAATAAGGAAAATTTACTTGCCTTTGTATGGGACCTCAAATATTATAGGTTTATTACAAGGGCCATCAACTTCATCAGGGAAATCTATAACTGGTTTCTCTTCACCTTTCTTGACTGTAAGTTTTGCAGTTGATGACAGTTTTCCAGATTCACACCGTATTTCTCCAGAATCGTCAAGCTGAACTTGATTGAAAATGAGTTGGTGCTTGCCTCCTCCCAGATTCTTAATTTGTATTCTGTGGATAAGAAAAAACATTCACAGAAGTTAAAACCAAGGAGAATAAATTATCTTCCATACCAATTTTCTTAACTGAAAGAACAGCACTATTTTAGTCTTGCAATAAGCATACAACTAAATAAATAATAAAATAAGTGAATGAAAAAGTTGAAATATTTGTAGTTAACCTGCCTGTTGAAAATCAAATCTAGAAACTAATTTTATTACCTCTACAAGAGATGGCATTGCACAATTGAATAAAGCTTGAAATGGAGAGTTAGACATATCTCAACAGTTATAAGCACAAAAAGTGGCTACAACTGTAGAACCTGGGAAAGTGTATACACTTGAATTAGAGAATATCTGATGAATAAAGATCAATGAAAAAAAATTATTCAAAGTATGGAAAGTAAGCTTCTGGATACACCCTAGAGCAAATTGCATACACAAAATGGAGGCATCTGCATTTACAAAGTACAATGATTCTGAATGCCAGGTAAACAAATATCTTCAAATATCCATAGTGCTCACATCAAATAGAATATAAACTTCAATTATGCCCTAATTCAATGCCACGCCTTTCTCCAACAACAATTACAAACTAACATTCACATGTTTCAAAGCTTTTCTGACCAATTAGCTGTAGCCTACTTACAGCCTAATTTGAAAAAGTTAAAGTTCCACATTTGCCCTAGATGGGCAAATCAGACATGACCAAATTCCGTGTCATCCTCTGCCAATGGCATCATCAGATGTAGCATGAAGGTGCATGTAGACAGTACGCTGCTCTCCCAGTTGCTGTCAGGTTACTCGACCTTGTAACCACTACTAATCAGTTGAGTAACTTCTCCTGAGGCTGAGTGCGTCCTGCACCAGTCCTCCTACCAAGGAAAAATCTCTGGCAATATCTAGAATTGAACATGAGGTCTCTGCATAGCAGTCAGCTTCACTGACCACTCAGATAAAGAAGTGGACAGAACCCAATTACAGCATCTTATTCAAATCCACTTTTGTTCATTCAACTACCTTAGATGGATATAAAAAGACAGAATATTATGCCACATCACAAATTCATGTCAAATAGTATTCTCTAATTTCACAATTATGTATAAGACTTGTACTGTATCACAGCAACCAAGCTCTACATTCTGGTCCTAATGAACCAATCAGAACTGACCAAAGCCTTTGTCATCTTCTGCCAATGGCATCATTAAACGTGGTACAGAGAGTCATTTGGACAGCACATGGCTCTTACAGCCGTTGTATGCTTTCTCGATCTTCAAGTCACTATTTCTCATCAAGTAGCTCCTTAGTCGGTGTCACGAGGCTGCGTGCATCCCATACCAGTCTTCCTACGCTGAAAAATCTTGACAGTACTGGGAACTGAACCCAGGTCTTCTGCATTAAAGTCAGACACACTAACCATTGAGCTATGGAGACAGACCGCCATACTGCATCGCTTAAAAAGTCTACAATGAAGATTTACTGCAAGACAAGTTGTGACTGAAGAAAGCCTTGGCATATCTGAGCCATGCATAATGGAGATTTTTGTAATCTGAAGAATAATGTGCCAGTTGTTCTGGTATCAAAACGTGGACCAAATATCATGCTGAGGTAACAGTTTAAAATGAACACTACTGTAAGGTACACTATGTGATCAAAAGTATCTGGACAACGGGCTGAAAATGATTTACAAGTTCGTGGTGCCCACCATTGGTAATGCTGGAATTCAGTATGGTGTTGGCTCACCCTTAGCCTTGTTGACAGCTTCCACTCTAAGAGGCCTACATTTAATGAGGTGCTGGAAGATTTTTGGGGTATGGCAGCCCATTCTTCATGGAGTGCTGCACTGAGGAGAGGTATCAATGTCGGTCACTGAGGCCTGGCCTGAAGTCAGAGTTCCAAAACATTCCAAAGGTGTTCTATAGGATTCAGGTCAGAACTATGTGCAGGCCAGTCCATTACAGGGATGTTATTGTCATGTAACCACTCCGCCACAGGCCGTGCATTATGAACAGGTGCTCGATCGTGTTGAAAGATGCAATCACCATCCCCAAATTGCTCTTCAACAGGGGGAAGCAAGAAGGTGCTTAAAACATCAATGTAAGCCTGTGTGCCAGCCGGGGTGGGCAAGTGGTTTTAGGCGCTACAGTCAGGAACCATGTGACCGCTACGGTCGCAGGTTCGAATCCTGCCTTGGGCATGGATGTGTATGATGTCCTTAGGTTAGTTAGGTTTAAGTAGTTCTAAGTTCTAGGGAGCTGATGACCTTAGAAGTTAGGTCCCATAGTGTTCAGAGCCATTTGAACCATCTTTTAAGCCTGTGTTGTGGTAGTGCCACGCAAAACAACAAGGGGTGCAAGCCACCTCCATGAAAAACATGACCACACCATCGTCTCCGAATTTTACTGTTGGCACTACACACATTGGCAGATGATGTTCACCGGGCACTCACCATACTCACACTCTGCCATTGGGTTGCCATATTGTGTACTGTGATTCATCACTCCATACAACATTTTTCCACGGTCCAATCGTCCAATGTTTACGCTCCTTACATCAAGCAAGGCGTCATTTGGCATTTACTGGTGTGATGTGTGGCTTACGAGCAGCCACTCGACCATGAAATCCAAGTTTTCCCACCTTGCACCTAACTGCCATAGTACTTGCAGTGGATCCTGATGCAGTTTGGAATTCCTGTGTGACTGTCTGGATAGATGTCTGCCTATTACACATTACGACTCTCTTCAACTGCTGGAAGTCTCTGTTAGTCAACAGACGAGGTCGGCCTGTACGCTTTTGTGCTGTAAGTGTCCCTTCATATTTCCACTTCACTACCACATTGAAAACAGTGGACCTAAGGATGTTTAAGAGTGTGGAAATCTTGTGTACAGACGTATGACACAAGTGACACTCAATCACCTGACCATGTTCGAAGCCCGTGAGTTCTGCGGAGTGCTCCATTCTGCTCTCTCACAATGTGTAATGACTACTCAGGTTGCTGATATGGAGAAACTGCCAGTAGGTGGCAGTACAATGCACCTAATATGAAAAACATATGTTTTTGAGGGTGTCCGGATACTTTTGATCACGTAGTGTATGATTTGTTTGAATAAAGGATATAAAATTTTACTCTTTGGTAGTCAGGAAAAATTTACTTGCACTTTTATGTCTACAGGAAACTAAGAATTTATCTGATATTTATAATGATCAAGAAGGAGTACATGTGACTACCAATAAGTATACTACCTTAACACTAAAGAGACACGACTGCTTGGATTATTAAGGAATTATTATTCATTGTGTATACTTTTTCATCTCTGGTAATGTTTGTTGTGAAAAATGCTAAGATACACAGCAGTTCAGAATCTACATTAAACTGTACTTCTGCCAATAAGTGGCTGGGTAAGTCAGTTCAAAGGTCAGAGGAAGGCAATGGCATACCATCTCCAACAGGACCATGCCTAGCAAAGCACTATGGTGTTCAAAACAAACTTTGAAAAAACACAATACATCCAATTTTCTGCTGCAAAAAGTACAGTTCCTTCAATAAGTATAACTCGTCAACAGAAGTCAGTATACAGGGTAGTGCATACTAAGTTTTTGGGTGTACATATAGATGAGAATCTTAATTGGAAAATTCACATTTTGGATCTTATAAAGCGACTAGGTTCAGCAACTTTTGCAAGCAGAATAATAACCAATTTTGAGGATACAGAAATTAGTCAGCTAACATATTTTGCATATTTTTACTTTCTGATGTCATACGGAATAAAATTTTAGGGTAACTCAACATTTAGACAAAAAGTATTCACTGCTCATAAGAAGGTTGTTAGAATAATGTCTGGGGTTCATAGTCATACATCTTGTAGGCATCTTTTTAAAAGATTGGGAATTCTTACAACAGGCTCATAGTACATTTACTCACTAATGAAATTTGTTCTCAACAACATGGACCAGTTTAAAAACAACAGTGACATTCATGATTATAATACCAGAAAAAAGAAAGACTTACACTATTCTTTACTCAACCTATCTTTGGCACAGAAAGGGGAAAAATATGCTGCTATAAAAATTTTCAACAAATTACCAGAGGAAATAAAATGTCTGACAGACAGCAGTAATAGCTTCAAAAATAAATTGAAATAATATCTCCTTGAAACTCCTTCTATACCATAGATGAATTCTTGGATAGGAATAAATAATAGATATATTAACCTTGTATTGTAATACACTCCTGGAAATTGAAATAAGAACACCGTGAATTCATTGTCCCAGGAAGGGGAAACTTTATTGACACATTCCTGGGGTCAGATACATCACATGATCACACTGACAGAACCACAGGCACATAGACACAGGCAACAGAGCACGCACAATGTCGGCACTAGTACAGTGTATATCCACCTTTCGCAGCAATGCAGGCTGCTATTCTCCCAAGGAGACGATCGTAGAGATGCTGGATGTAGTCCTGTGGAACGGCTTGCCATGCCATTTCCACCTGGCGCCTCAGTTGGACCAGCGTTCGTGCTGGACGTGCAGACCGCGTGAGACGACGCTTCATCCAGTCCCAAACATGCTCAATGGGGGACAGATCCGGAGATCTTGCTGGCCAGGGTAGTTGACTTACACCTTCTAGAGCACGTTGGGTGGCACGGGATACATGCGGACGTGCATTGTCCTGTTGGAACAGCAAGTTCCCTTGCCGGTCTAGGAATGGTAGAACGATGGGTTCGATGACGGTTTGGATGTACCGTGCACTATTCAGTATCCCCTCGACGATCACCAGTGGTGTACGGCCAGTGTAGGAGATCGCTCCCCACACCATGATGCTGGGTGTTGGCCCTGTGTGCCTCGGTCGTATGCAGTCCTGATTGTGGCGCTCACCTGCATGGCGCCAAACACGCATACGACCATCATTGGCACCAAGGCAGAAGCGACTCTCATCGCTGAAGACGACACGTCTCCATTCGTCCCTCCATTCACGCCTGTCGCGACACCACTGGAGGCGGGCTGCACGATGTTGGGGCGTGGGCGGAAGACGGCCAAACGGTGTGCGGGACCGTAGCCCAGCTTCATGGAGACGGTTGCGAATGGTCCTCGCCGATACCCCAGGAGCAACAGTGTCCCTAATTTGCTGGGAAGTGGCGGTGCGGTCCCCTACGGCACTGCGTAGGATCCTACGGTCTTGGCGTGCATCCGTGCGTCGCTGCGGTCCGGTCCCAGGTCGACGGGCACGTGCACCTTCCGCCGACCACTGGCGACAACATCGATGTACTGTGGAGACCTCACGCCCCACGTGTTGAGCAATTCGGCTGTACGTCCACCCGGCCTCCCGCATGCCCGCTATACGCCCTCGCTCAAAGTCCGTCAACTGCACATACGGTTCATGTCCACGCTGTCGCGGCATGCTACCAGTGTTAAAGACTGCGATGGAGCTCCGTATGCCACGGCAAACTGGCTGACACTGACGGCGGCGGTGCACAAATGCTGCGCAGCTAGCGCCATTCGACGGCCAACACCGCGGTTCCTGGTGTGTCCGCTGTGCCGTGCGTGTGATCATTGCTTGTACAGCCCTCTCGCAGTGTCCAGAGCAAGTATGGTGGGTCTGACACACCGGTGTCAATGTGTTCTTTTTTCCATTTCCTGGAGTGTATATATGGAAACATTCCACGTGGGAAAAATTTATCAAAAAACAAAGATGATGTGACTTACCAAGCGAAAGCACTGGCAGGTCGAAAGACACACAAACAAACACAAACATACACACAAAATTCAAGCTTTCGCAACAAACTGTTGCCTCATCAGGAAAGAGGGAAGGAGAGGGAAAGACGAAAGGATGTGGATTTTAAAGGGAGAGGGTAAGGAGTCATTCCAATCCCGGGAGCGGAAAGACTTACCTTAGGGGGTAAAAGGACGGGTATACGCTCGCACACACACACATATCCATCCACACTAGGGGTGGGCAGGAAATCGCGTATCTGTTCACGATTTCCTGCCCACCACTAGTGTGGATGGATATGTGTGTGTGTGTGTGCGAGCGTATACCCGTCCTTTTTCCCCCTAAGGTAAGTCTTTCCGCTCCCGGGATTGGAATGACTCCTTACCCTCTCCCTTAAAACCCACATCCTTTCGTCTTTCCCTCTTCTTCCCTCTTTCCTGATGAGGCAACAGTTTGTTGCGAAAGCTTGAATTTTGTGTGTATGTTTGTGTTTGTTTGTGTGTCTTTCGACCTGCCAGCGCTTTCGTTTGGTAAGTCACATCCACTTGAATCCCCACAGTAGGAGCCATTTTCATCTGTACATATGTTTTCATTCCTTCAAGTGCCCAAAAGACTTCTTCATGCAGCTTTTCGTGAAGCTGTGCTGGAGCATTGCCATTTTTGCCTTTCAGCACAGCATAAGAAATTGTCAGTAGTGAACAGAGTTGATTGGTTTTGATGAATTTTGTCACAGTGCAAGGACACATTCAAGACTGAGAAACAGACACCCAGTAATAAGCCCACATAACAAAAAATGGTTCCTTAGTAAAATGAGCTCTCTCAGCGGTTCTAAATTGATGTAATACATATGCAACTTAATTTCTTTGTTCTTCCTCCAAACAATGAGATAACAGATGCTACTTATTTATAATTCAGAGCTGAAAATTCTCATGACGTACAAAGAAAACCTTATTATATCTGTACCTGTCAGATTCCTTGATTGGTTCTCCATTGAAAAACCATTCAGCTGGAGCAGTCTGATCCTGAAGTTCAATGTCCAGCACAAGTTTTTCTCGTTCTACCACAGTGGTGTCTTTAAGTTTCTTGTTGAAACGATTTTGATCTATGAGCACATAACATGTAATTAATTAATACAATGTTAACTTCTGCTTACACACTTACATATAGAGAATTATATAAGTAACATACATAATGTAAAACACATTTTTTATCATTACTGTCTATCAAGACACAAAGTTGTCCTTCATACTGCATGTGATATATTCAACATATTCACATATGTAAGTTTAATCTAAATGAAATTGTATTAGTACTTGAGATTATCTTTCGGGCACACTTCGAAATCTTCTATTGCATAGTGGTTTTTCTCTAAGGCATTTCTGGACAGTGTTTTTAAACATATTCAGTGACACATTGTGTGCTGACACTGGCAACATGTTAAATAGTTTCACCATCATGTGTTTGTAACTATGTTGAGTTTTCTTAAGTCTAGTGACAGTGATGTCCGTCTTCTGTTTTAGGCATGTGTTACACTGATGGACAGCTTGTCATAGTTTGTAACAGTGTTGGTTTTCTTTTGTATGATTAGACAACTTATTACAAATAGGGACATAACTGTTGGTATTTTTAGTTTTTTTAAATGTGGTCCACAAAACTCATTATCTCTGACTCCATGGATGCATCTGATTGGCTTCTTATTCCAAATGAGAACTTTTTTTGCCCCAGAGAACATCCCCCATAACTAAACACCATATGTAAAATGGGTGTGGAAAATGGCATAATATGAACTGAGCAACAGCTGTCACTAACATATGATCATAGTTTAAGAAATAAATACATAACATGTGCTAACATATTATAGATATAATTGGTACAATTCTTCCATGTTAATTCTGAGTCTAGATGGATCCCAAAAAGATCTGAAGCACAGTTGTTGCCATCATCTTTAATACATAAACTAAAGAGAATATTTACAGTTTCTTCATGACTAATACATAATTCATTGATATTGAACCACTTACTGGTTGCTCTGAAATGATGTCTACTTTTTTGCTTTAATGTTTCAAAGTCTTTCCTAGCTGTAACAAAAGTGGTATCATCCCACAATGAGTATGAATATACACAACATAATATTGGGCATGTTATTTACACATATTATTAAGAGTAAAGGTGCAAACACAGGAACCAGTGGCATACCCCACGTGATATCCAAGACTTTTGGTCTAATATTGTTGAACTGCAGAATTGGTTTTCTGTCAGTCAGAAAGGATATGATCAGAGATAGCTCTCAGTCTCTAAAACCAGAGAAGTATAGTTTTTCTAGCAGAATTCTATGGCTATTGTCCACTGTGCATACAAGTTCTTTGTTATGAATTTTGGGACTGACAGGCTGAGAGATTCAATTTGATTTGTTACAGCTAATGTTTTATTTCTGGTTATTTCATCTTAGACTATTCTCATGTAAGTCAACAATAAAAACACTTACACTGGATAACTAGTTCAGCCTCTGTCTTGTCAGCATTACTGACACAGGAATACATTCCACAATCTGTTACTTTGGAGTCCTTAATTATAAGCTTTCTCTTCCTTCCGTCTTTCACAATATGTATTCTGAAAGAAGAGAAAAGTCATATCATTGGGCTATGAACAAAGTACAGGAAATATTACCAATACCAACTGTGTACCTGGTGTACTAAATGGAGATGGAAATGTTTTCTATAATGCATTCTAAAATTATTACATGGTGACTTTTATAACAGTCAACAGCCACTAAGTATTGCATAAAGTTTGTTTTATAGTTCTTTCCATCCTTCTTTTGGCATGATGTGATGCAACTAGCAAATATCTCTCAATGACTGAAATACAGTTTGCAACACCTTATTTCGCACTTGACAATGAATACTGACACAAGGTCAGTGAAATTCATAAACAGAATCACAAACACAAGTTCTGCTGTTAGATCAAGTTTGTTTGTTTATGTGATTGCCATGAAATGTGCTTTGGGGTATTTTATTGATCATAACATACTAAACAAACAAAATTAAATTATTTGTGAAAATTGAACAAACATGGAAAGAATCCTCTGTTTATCAATTGGCAGCAGGCACAGAAATGACAAAAGTGTGAGACAAAAGCAAGTTTTGAGAATTAGAACTTTTTAAACCTGCCCAGTGACAAGACAGGACTGGAATACAGCACACAAAACCTCCACCAGGGCTACTGAAAAATTTTTACTAGCATACTCTTTATTTTCCATACATAAAGGCAGCTTCTTGCTGACTTCCCAACCTCAGTAATACAGTAATCAGACCCCATGACTCTCATCTTCATCCTCTTCAACACATTATTTGTTTTCTTTAGTACCTGTTCAGATTTTCAAGTTTCATCTCTTTTTGCAGTTCATTGTTACTCTCCTCAGTCACCGTCTCAATAAATGCCTGACTTGTTCCATTGAATCAATCCATTTGATCTCTTCTGCTGGAGTCCTGAACATCTCATCACATTTGTTTATGTTTGCTACTGCCAAACAAGTTGAGTATGTTATATGTTTATTCTGTTATAGTTTAATTTTGGAGCTTTGCATACAACATTTATTACTGTTCATGTCACTGTTATTTATTAGCATTTGTAATTATAACCAGTCATAATTCGCAAGATATTACAGAAAAAAACATATATTTATTTACACAAAGTTTTTAAAAATATCTCTTCTTGTACAGCAATTACATTTGACTAAGGTCCCGCTATCAAGTGCATTAAAATGATTCAGAAAAGTGTAGCCACTTTAAAATGTGCTAGAACATGATCTATGTCAAACTGAATGTTACCTTTGATAGTAAAATTGCAACTTAAATCAACTTTTTACATAATAAGCTTGCTACCAATACTTACATGAAACACTAAAAACATACTCAAAACACACATACAAGTACAGTAGTAAGTCAAACAGTGTTTGTATGAAACACCTCAGAAATACTACTGGAATATGAATTAATGAAGAATTTGTTATAAAATGATTTAATTTTAGTCATAGTAACATTACAAATATTCTGACATTCCTATTACTACATCTTAGCTTTACTCTAACATATTATTCACAAACTTTTTCACAAAAGTGTTGTATTACCTTTTATCTGGTTTCACTTCTTCATCACCTTTCATCCATGTAACTTCCCCTCCGGCATCATCAAGTTCACAAAGTAATGTGACAGTTTCCTTTTCTGTTATCTGTTGACTCTTCAACACTTTTACAAACTTGTAAGGATATTCTGTAATATGGAAACAAATCTCATGAACAGTTAACTAAATGGAGATTCATTATATTCAAACATTACCAAAAATTTGAAGAACTTAACTTTCTAGTCTTTTATCTTACCAATTATTTTAACTGTTGTCGTGGTTTTATCATCCTGCTTAGCAATTCGGCAAGAATATTCACCACTGTCAGTAAGTTCACAATTCTTGATTGTCAACCGGCAGATACCAGCTAAGTCCTTGCTCATTTCATATTTATCTCCCTCCTTTACACAAAAATTAAAATGTGAGTATAAAAAAATTAAACTGTTAAGTACAGTTAGTAATCTACATTAAAAGCCAAATTAATTAACTGAAGTTATACCTCAAGTTTTGTGTTTCCTTTGTACCAATGTATAATAGCCATGCTGCTGCTAACAGTACATTCCATGGATGTTTCATGTTTTGTGAAACCTTCTATTTTCTTGCTTAAAGGTTTCAAAAATGAGTATACCGGCTCAGCCTCTGTAAAATAAATATTGATCACAATGGTATTCATAAAACACTCATGATGTCTAATATGCCAAATGATTTACATACATAAATAAATCAACCACAACAGAAGAAACTAGCATGGAATGTGTTTTGGTATGTTCGGATTTCATTTGCAACTAGTGCAAGTAACTGAAATGGGTGTGCTGCTTTAATAGCATCACCTATAGTTTTACAAAAACCTTGGTGTTACAAAAAACTTATTAGGTTATTTTCAGTTTGTGCTGATATTTTAATAAGAAATGACAAACGTTTTCATGAAAACACATTATTTATGTGTAAGTTGCCTGCTGGTTACAGAAGTTGACATTACTGGAGAAAGTAAATTCTTAAGTTATTTCACAATGGAATAAATGTAACATTTTTTTCTGTTTGTTTATGGAACACAGGAAAAACACACTTCATAAGAGCAATACTGGGAATGAAAACAAGTTTCTTCCAGGATGTGGGCAAAACAACATATACTGATGTTCATGAGAACGTTTGATGCTTTACATTCTTTCTTCTTAGGTGCACACCTGAGAACATATTTATTTATAAAATAGCAAACATAGCATTAACGTTTATGTTCCAGAATATCATAGCTTACCTTCAACATTTAAGAATGCAGTGCATGAAACACCTCCAATTTCTACAGTATATTTTCCAGTATCTTCAACTTTGGGCATGTTAATGATAAGTTTGTACACATCATTTTCATTAACAAATTTGTACTTTGAGCCAGGAAACAGCTCCTGCATTGAAAAGAAATACTGGTAAATTATGACATGCACAAATGAAAATTTACAGCCATGTCAAGGAAATTTTATCCATGTGAAAACTTGCCTCTATATAATTTAGATTTATTTCCATATTTAAACTTAAGCAGACATGATACATAATGAGAACTTTGTTTTAATCATAATTCATGTATTTGTTTTATCACTCAATTACTTTTATTTTTGATGAATGAGTCAGTAGAGAATGAATGCTATGCTGTAGTTGGAGGTAAGTGAGCATTTAGGTGTGACATAGTGAGTAGCTGAAATGAACATACACTACATGAAACAGTATAAATTTAGATGAACAATCTAACAGATGACTATGATGTCAAAAATAGAATTATGAATCCTAAACACTGGTTGTTGTCACTAAGGGGAATATTTGGTTCTGCACAAACGTGTGGCTAGCATTATGTTTAACAACAATCAAACTCATATTTATATGTTATCAAAAGTTCTGGCAGAATGTTAACAATTTAGGAGTAACATAAACCACTCATCTGACAGTAGAAGAGTTGATTTGTTGACAGGCACTTAAAAAAAAGAGTGAAAACTTCATTATCCTTTAGATGCATAGAGCTAGGCTACACTGTGCCAGCTGAATATCAATCCGCGTGTGTGTGTGTGTGTGTGTGTGTGTGTGTGTGTGTGTGTGTCTTCTATTTAAGTTTTCATTCTCTTTTGTGTCCCTGTCAATGACTCAATCTTCCAGTCTTCTATTACTCAGTGAGTTATTTCCCTTACTCCGAAATTATTTACAAACTCACATTTATTGATTACCAAGACTTTGGAGGAGTTTAGAAGGGAAAAATATGTGGCATAGTAGGCACTTACAGCAATGTGGGCATTTTTCTTTTAGTAAGCAAGCTTCTTTCAGTCAGATTTCCTTGCAAATCAGCACTTTCAAATCATTAGTGTGAGAAAAAGGACTATGTATTAATCACACACTGTTGACAGGGGATGACCCAAGGAAGTCATACTGAGACCCTTTTTATACATATTATATATGTGAGGTCTTTATGATTGTTTCTAGCTATGTGTAACCATCCGGCAGTTCAAAGATTATTTTTCTCTATATTCAACAGTCCTCTCTAAAACAGTGAAAGCAATTGTCAATCATATTGTACCAAAGCTAACAATTTAGCTGAAAGAGAAAAAATAATCTAAAAATGTCATCAGTGGTCATTTTTACATGAAGAAGAGTTCTGCATTATCCTGATATTATGAAGGATGGTGGAATCAAGGTCACATCCAAAAATCCCTTTAAATTTCTGATTACTGTGGAAAGCTCATATAGTTACCGTTTCAACAAGGACAGAAACACAGATGAATGCAAAAGATTCCTGTAAAATCATTCTTGGACTACAACTAAATAGTTTGCAATGGTAGGACAATTAACTTGATTAACAGACAAGTCATTCTCCAGTATCGTTTCATTCGAACATGCCCTGTAGCCATACTCACCACTCCTGTGAGTGCTCTACATGCAGTGTCAGGCAAAATACCATTGGCTAGAAGGAGGGAAGAACTTGCAGATGAACTCATTTGAAAGAAAATCCACAGGAAGACCATAGTTAAATAAACAGGTTATTAAAGTACCATTTAGAGATATAAAAATTCACCAATTTCATGACAGACATAAGAATGGTGCTATGATTAAAATTGTTTAAATGGTGGGCCTTGCTTGGCAGCAAAACACAAGAATACAAAATCTTACCACAAATCCTAATTCTATTCAGTTACTGAGATGAAAAGCTACTAGTGTTTGATAACACTGATAAATGGAACAAAAGTTCTACAAAGCTGAATCTTGAAATCAACATATTACTTAATACCATACACCTAGAATAACACAGGCTTATATGGTTGGATCAAGCAAGGAGAAGAGTAAGCAGTGCAACATACAGCGCCACAGAAAATTTGCAATCTCTTTATTGCCTACCTAAAGAATCAACTATCTGTTATGCAAAAGCCATCGCAATCAGGGAAGCAGTAATAGATGACAGATCTTGGACACAAAGTAAGATAATGGTAATAACTAATTTCCTATTTATACTGGAGAGTCCTAAAAATCCCAGGAGTACAAATGTACTGTCTATAATTGTAGATATTACCACAAAAGCCATAGAAATATGCCAGCAGTCATAATAAAGAACTTTTAGGGGATTCCAGGACACTGCAAACTCAAGTGAAATTCTCACCAATACAGTTCCTTATATAGAAATAATAAGTTTAATCAATAATAAAAGGGAGAAACAATGAGGACTGGTAGATGCAATTGAATTAACACACAATCACACAATAAGTGCATCATTGAAAATTGTAGCCCAAACCCGCATCACTTCCATGGTTCACAATTTGAAATAGAAATCGTCAATGCATAACAATGATCATGTATGTGAAGTTAAACATTAGTAAATTTTCTACCCACCTATCCCATATAGGATTGTGGTTTGCACAATGCAGAAGGGAATGTGAACCATGCAATATTTTCGTGCATCAGGTATAAGTCAAAACAAAAATATTTTCACAGATCCTTGCTGTTATCTTAGACAACTGACTGATATTAAAAGTGATGTTTAGTTATTTGAAACTATGTCATCTGACTGCATATAGACCCTATGTGACTCTGTTGGCTTTCCTGGCACAATAAGTCTTGAAAGTCTCTTTGGGTTAGCTGCTGGATACTAGTACATATAACGATTTATCATTGCCACTGGTGTTCTATTAAGGGTGGTGCCACTTGCCCGGTCTCGGAAGGCAGAAACTGTGATGGGCAGCACATGTGCCATGTACAGTGTGGAGGCCTATATAGACTGTCGATTCGCAACCTTGACATCAGTTCTCAGTGGGACGCAGCTGCAGAAGCAACATTCTCCTGAAAATGGCGAACAGTTAGATCACTGAAATATTGAATCTAGTTGATTTTAGTATCCGACAGCAAACCTGAAGAGACTCTCAATACATTTAGACCCTATGTTTGCAATGTACATGTACATTCTGTGACGATTTTATTACACATGCCTCCATAGGAAAAGTTCCAAAGTCAACATGGTCACTTAACTTAACCATGAGAAGAAAGCTACTCCAGTGCAACATTAAAATATTTTACATGTTGGACTGAACTGTCACAAATTTAAACTTTGTGGAAAAATCTTAAGGGAGAACTTGCTGATGCAATAGCAGAAGCTGTAGGGTTAAGTGGAGTTAAGCACAAATAGGAAACTTATTTTGCTGAAGCAGTTACAATCATTGCAATCATTAATATCATTGCAAAATATAATTTCCACACTAAGTGGAGGTTAACAGTACCTTCCGAAGCATTTTACAACAGCATATTGAGTTATGCAATTATCATGGGTTTGTGTCTCTGTGCCCTTGGCTGCAACAACTCATCACTATAACCCACATACAACTTGTTCACTATATTTACCCTATATGTACAAGTTTGAAGAATTCACTAGTATTGTTTTTCACTTCTTTATAAATGTTCTGCAGATAGATATCAAGTTAACTTGTAGAAATCAAAATGAAGGACATGTACTTACATCTTTCCGGAACATCCACTTTGGTTTTGCATTTGGTTTGGAAAACACAGCATCAAATACTACTTTCTTATCTTTTCCTTCCTTCGCTACCTGATCCACTAATGGCTTCAAAAAGGACTCTTGTTTCTAAAATAGAAAGGAAAAAGATGTAAATCTGTTCAGTCAAAACTATGATGGAAGAAGAGCACAGCACTGATGTGCACAGTAGTTTCTTGCATCCACCAGTTTTCATCACAGCCAAATACAAGGTTCAGCTGTAAAATCTACAAAAAAAGACAACTAAGTGTTCAACAAATGATGTCACTGAAACTGGAAAAACTTCTCTGAAACTAGAAAGACGTATGTAGAATCACATAAGGAAATAATTAACATACACTGAAGTTTAGACAAAAGAAAAAATAACATTCATGACAGAGCAGAAATATGAAGAAATACTCATACGTTTGTGGACACATGCATGCGTTCATAAAAGATGCACATTTGTGCATATCCTCTCTCTCTCTCTCTCTCTCTCTCTCTCTGTCTCACACACACACACACACACACACACACACACACACACACACACCGAAATGCTGTTCTACTCAACTGTTTGATTATTTTCTACATTCACAGAGTATTCTAAAATAAGCTGTGCCTCAGACAGTGAAAGAAAGCTTTTATAATTGATAGTAAATTTTACAACAAATACAGTTATTAGCAATTATGAAAAAATGTGTTCTCTCTTCATAATGTTGCACTGAAATCCAAAATCTCAGTGGACAAGGATTTGCACTAATTTTTATGTTTGAAACTAGACTGAAAGCACAACTCTAATACTGCAAGATCCTCCAAATTATGAAAAACATACACTAATGGGATTGAAGAGTTCTGGTAGCAAACTGAATATGACTTAAGAACACTATGACACATTATGCACAGCAAAATGATATTTTTGCTACAACAAATCTAAAGCACATACACTCTGGGTTGGGAACAAAAAATAATGATGCACTGTGAAAGAATTATGTGAATGTGACAGATATCTGTAAACGTGATGTACATGTGCAGGCAAACAAATGATTACAATTTCAGAAAAAATGGATGATTTATTAAAGAAAAAGTGTGTCAAAAATGCTCAAAATGTTCTCAACTGGGGAGAGATCCAATGATTTAGACGGCGAATGTAGGGTTTGTTAAGCATGAAGACAAGCAGTATAAATTCTTGTCATGTATAGGCTGGCTGAAATGCAAGCCCAGGATGCCTTGCCATGAAGGGTAACAAAACAGAACACAGAATTTCGTTGATGTACCACAGTACTGTAAGGGTGCATGGACAACATCCAAAGGGGTCCTGCTTTGAAATGAAATGGCAACCAAGACTATCTGCTGTGGCTGCCCACTTCAGACATCATAGTGCCTACTGCATCGGCATCCGACTTCATGTCCAACCAATATGGGATGCCTGTATCATAGGACATATATTCACCATGAAAATCTACGTTGTCTGTGTTGTCAACACAAATATGTACTGGCGACCACAACACAACACAACACAAGTCCAGGTCTCTACCAACGGCCGCCAGGGACTGCTACCCATTCATGGGGCCTGTAGAACAGCTTCACCAGAGGTTGCAGCTAGCCCAGGAACTACTTTGCTACGCCAGGCAAGTGATCACAAATAGCTGTGGTAGATACATCCACCAAACGGGCTTTATAGGTCGGTGCACCACCGGCAAAGGGCAGTTCGACACACCGCTTGGAAGTATGCAGAGCTGTCACCCCGGCAGCCCACAGCCAGACGCCTCTATTAGCTGGCCCATCTCTTACTGATGGACTTGGGATAATCGATGAACATCTTGACATTGTATGATTGTTTGGTTGTGATCTCTCCCCGCGAAGAGTCCAGTCTTTTCTATTATTATTTGTTATTGTACATTGGTGATGATCTACAGTTGGAATCGAGTCTGTTGTTCCTTTGGAAATTGCATTATTGTTTCGTTTTGGTGAGTCCAATAAATTGTTTTTGGACTTGTGTTTTCCACATTTCTATTCTGCTAGTGCAGATACTTCATTATCACTCCTAGTTGTCAGGCTTTATAATGGGTGGCTGTCAGGTTGTCACTCCTGGTTGTTGGGCTGTATGGCGGGCAACAGGTAGGTTGGTATCCCATCCCTGTCTGGGGTATCTCCAGACATGTCTTCATTGGGTCATCGGGGTTCAATTTGAAGTTGGACTCAACACTGAAGACATTTCTACTACAGTCAATGAGATTTCAGTCCAAAGACATTCCTGGAGATGCCCCAGACAGTGGTCAGATACTGAGCAGACTGTCACCCACCATGCAGCCTGACAAACAGGAATGATGGTTCATAGCAAGACCCCTTTTATTGTCATTCACAACACCCTTATTGCACAGCAGTAAGTTGGCAATATTCTACACCCCGTTTTGTTGCCCTTCATTGTAAGTCATCCTGGGCTTACATTTCAGCAAATAATGCCTGTCGCACATGGCCTGAATTTCTATTACTTGTCTTCATGCCTGCCCAACCCTACCTGGGCTAGCACGGCTGCCAGATCTCTGGCCAACTGAAAATTTTTGGAGCATTATGGGTAGGCCTCACTAACCAGCTCAGGAGTTTGACAATATAATGCAGAAACTGGACAGAATTTGGCATGATACAGCTCAGGACATCCCATCAACCCTATCAATCAATGCCAAGCAGAATTACTGCCTGCATAAGAGCCAGAGGTGGACCAACACATTAATGACTTGCTCAATTTGTGAAGCTCTTGATCTTGAATAAATAATCAAATTTTCTGAAATTGTAATCATTTGTTTATCTGTACATGTACATCACATCTACCTATTACCACTACATTTGGATAATTCCTTTGTGGTGCATTGTCTTTCTTATCTGTGAGTGTATTAAGATCAACTATTCCTTCCTCTTGGTTATCATAAGATATCATACTAGCAGTTTTCAGTCAACAACACATCTGAAACTGCATTATTGTTATGTATGAGATGGATGGCATTCTCATGTAGTCTTCATAAATATGTCAGAACTAAGAACTAATACCCATAAACAGCATTAAGGTACATCTTCTGTGTCTCCCAACAGCGACAAAAATATGCACAGACACATCAGAAAAGACATCCTTTAGTATTTCTTGAAACCTGTGAATAACTAATGAGATCATCATTTGTTCTCCACATATAGATCTCAGGACATATTGGAACTGATCTGTTTCTGCCTCAGACCTTCTAATGTATGAACTATTTTAGTCATTTTGGTATAAAATAAATTACCTGCAAATTATATAACTTTCTTTTTTCAAGACAAAATTACTTTAATTTGGTACATACTTGTCAACTTATATGATATAATAATTTCATCCTTTCACTCACTAGAACACCAAATGTCTGGCCAAAGAAGCCTTCTCATCAGTTACCAAAATTTTTTGTGGTATTTAAGGCAACTCCACAGCTTGCCCTCAGAAACATTACTATCTAGATACATGTAATGTAGCTTTTGTGATCCACACCCTCAAGCAACTATTTTTGTTGCCCAATTGCTGTTCTTCAATTGCACTGTGCTTTCTTATACTTATTCATGTGAATTTTTCTTATGTGTTCCATTTTGTATCAGTGTTCTCTCTGACTGCAGATTATAGTCATGCTCCAAATGGAATATTCTTCAGATGCAAATATTAGACAGTCATACCTTCATTTGACTTTGTGCTGATGATAATTTATATTAATCAAGAAAATGACTAAATTAGGTTGCTTGATAAATATAAGACTTTTGTTTTGCTGTAAGTCTGTTCACATTCAATTTGTGTCAACTGTATTTTTGTGAATGATCTGTTTACTTCCTCCTGTTGTTAATACCACAATAACATCAGCAACATGGATCATAAAGAGACAACTTCAGCAAGTGAAAGTATGGCCTCGTTCTTGATGAAAATAGAAACATCCACATTATGTGATTTTTTTTTACATATTGCATTATATTAAGAGACCAAAATGGAATAAGCTTTCCAGTATCCAACACAATAATATTCTTGCCTAGTTATTCTTTATGTTATTTTCCTATATTTTAAATATTTGTAAGATTCCCCAACCTTTGACTATAGATACACCCCCCTATAAAGTAGAGAGGGATCATCCACTTTATTCTACACTGAGAATTCCAGCTCTCCTACAACATATTATGAGTGAATTTATTTTACTTCTGATACACTACTGCACATCATAACAAAAAAGATGTGAAAATACAAGGCAGAAAGAAGAAAAACTACTCATTTAAGAGCAGTATATGAAAAGAGATCTTTAGATGGTACCTATTAGAGAATAGATATATTAAGTCTTCGATGTATATTGCTGTATTGACTATTTCATCCATCTCCACTATTAGAAGAGATAACACATTAGCTTACACAGTATAAGTGAACAGCACAGCTACACCTGCTGACAAGGTATTGATCATACATGAATACAGTTATTCTTTCTAAATAAATTATTTCTCTGTCTGTTGTATGGAGCATTCAAAACACTTAGCTACAATTCAGCTGAGAAGAGAGTTCATTAGCTGTCAGAATTGGAAAAATTAATTAATAGAAAGTTCTAACAAACAGACAAAGAGGAGAACAGAGAAAGACAGAAGGAAAAAACTTCAGACCTCATTTATATGTTTTGTTAGATCTGTTTCACTGTGGGCAGCACGAAACATGACACTTTCTTTAAAGAACTTCATTATAGTTCATAAATGAGACACAGATCTAGATTATACATTCATTACACACAAACACTAGCAACTGCACTCGTATTATGGAGCGTATATAATTCTAAGACATAAAATGTACAAGCAATAGAGACAACACATATAAAAAAGAAATGGGGACAATACATGAAGGCAAGAAGTAGTTGTTATATGACCACAGGAAAGCTAGAAACATAAATATAAAAAAGAAAGTTTACAGCAGCAGTTGCTGCACAAGAATCAAGAGAAAGTCAAACTGAAGATCAGCAGTTTCAAGAAGAACAGAAATCGACAGAACAGAAATTTCAGCACATATTAGTCCAACCTCCTTCTTCTGAAAATGGTGAAGCACTGGCCAATCAGGGATCAACTCAGCTAGGGAGCGGCGGCGCGATGGCTGTTTGACTACCCTCTCATTATTCTAAAACACAAAGTTTTCTTGTGAATAATTCACACATCTAACAGATGTTTCTCATGCAAAGACGTGAGGACAGATTCCAAAGTGCCTTTATTAAAATGTCATATGAAGAAAGTTTTCACTTTTTTTGTTATGAAACATGCAATTGTTCCAAAATTATACTGTTAGTTTGATTAGTGTTTTGTGGTAATCAGAGACTGAAACATCTATATTCAAAATAAAATTTGTGTAAAAAAATCTCCCACAAATAGGAAGTATTCAGATTATAAATAATTAGTTGAAGACAGAATAAAAATGACAAGATCAGCATATGAGTCTCAAACTGAGCAGATCAGAAAATTCCAGATGATATACAAGAAGATGAATATAGAAAATTAATTCCAGGCTTTAAATTGTGTATTTTTATACTCATTAATAATGTGACCTTGTATCAAGATAGGGATGGAAAACAAACACTTTAATAATGTGAATTTCTATTTATTGTTGAATGTTATTATACTTGCAACATTAGTTCCAATTACAAATTTGGAAACTAGAATGATGTAGCCAATGTGCTTCCAATTCTACAATACATTTTGTGTAACAGATCTAGTTTCAAAAACTGGAATGAGTTACGCCAACCACTCAAAACAGCGTGGGGAAACTGAGCAGCTTGTAAGAACATGAAAAGAAAGTTCTGCATTGTAGCCCAGATTTTAAACCTATGTTCTTCCCTCTCTTCTAGCACACTGATGATATGACAGTGATGATTGATTGGTTTTGATACAGTTAGTGCAATTAATGTGGCACTACATTCAACAAGCATTATTTGTGCCACGGTAACAGGATTGTTTTGTGTGTGTGTGTGTGTGTGTGTGTGTGTCTGCACACTGTAGTAGGACATAAGTTCAAAAGCTGAGCTATAATCTTTAATTTCTTTAATGTCCTCTTGGCTACTCAGCTTCACTGCTATTTGAGGACTCATGGACCTTACTCATTCCACTGTTCATATTCAAGCCACAATTTTTGATTATCATTTATTTTGTGGCAATTGTCCTCTTTATTGGCTAAAATGTGCAAAATTTGTGATGGGTATCAAAGTCCCAACTTAAATTCCATTGTTCATTAAAATGAACTTAACTGGCAAATAAAGCACGACAAACTCCTTTTCACTGATGAATTTTAAGAGCAGAAGGCAAATATGACTGCAAGTATATATGAAAACAATAAAATGTTGTTCTTTTTTTGCAAGTAGAAAGCTTCAATTCAGCCATGCATTTATAATTTGTTAATGCTTTCTACTTGTATTGGTACCAGGAACAATACATATGATGTATGTGCTGTTATTGTTTAATTCATGTCTTGTGGTACATTCCACAACCAAAAATGTGAAAGAATGTAATTATTTATCTCTATAGAACTGATATCTGAGTGTAATACCCAACATATCACATAAGGAATTAGAGCCATGTCATTATTTAACACTTTGTAAACAAGCAACCACAGAGATTTCTCCCACTGTTGCTAACTTGACACCACATTATGAATTTTCCATCATAAAATAGTCTCTATTCTATTAGTACTTGACACCATATTATGAATTTTCTTTCATAATGTTATTTCTGTCATGGAATATTCAGGGTTGATTCTATTTATTAGGTGGTTTAATTATCAACCAATTTTCAGGAAATGAAATTCAAGTGATGAGCAAGATAATGCAGAGCTTGAGTTGTGTTGCTACATTAGGTAGAAAAATAGATAAACAGCATTATGGTTCCACTACATTCTTTCAAACTTTTTTTAAGGTACAAGTAAAATATAAACATTCTCATCTTACAGTCCATGAGTCAAAAAAGTGAACTGAATGGGGCCATGGATCTCTCTCGAACTCAACTATGAGAATGAAGATAATGCTGTCAATCCTGTGATGGATGTGAACACAGTGCTTTCAAAGAGTAACTGCTTTCCTGGCATTCACTGTGTAACACATTGAATTTACCTCGAAATTAGATTATGATTAATTGCGTATGACAAATCTGCATCCTGAACTCAAAATTAAGTGAATACCCTATCACAAGAGTGCATGTTTTCTCTTTCTATGTCTCAAGATACGAAAGAGGTAACAGTAAAACCTGAAAAAGCCACTCTCATGATACAATGATCCATAAAATTGTTACTGACAATTTACTGCAATACATTTGTCAAAATTACTTTGCTCATAAATTGCAGATAAATACATGACCTGACAAAAAAAACTGAAGCAGCCAGAAGGGAAGGAAGAAAAGAAATGGAACTTTACAGGTTGAGAGGGTATGTGATGTTATTTCAGTGACTGCAAAATCCATCAAATTTATAAAGAACTTGACAATATGAACCCACTTATCAGTATTCAGTTTCATCCCCTCTGGCTTCAATGGATGGACTAATTGTGTTTAGAAGGATACCATAAAGCTGTTGTATCATCTCCAGAGGCAAGTGGGCCCACAGATGTTTTAACTGATCCTTGGTATCATGGATACTGCCACTGGGATGGAGTTGACAAACAAGCTCTATTGGAGAGAGACCTGGAGATCTTGCTGGCCACGGGAGGAGCTCAACATTATGCAGCCAATTCATAAAGCATGTGCCACATTTGAATGAGCATTGTTCTGTTAAAAAATGGCACCACAATACTGTCGAGTGAGAGGTAACATGAAGATGCAGGATGTCCGTGACATATCATTGTGCCATCTGAGTTCCCTCAATCATTTGCAGCTGTGACTTGAAGTCATACCTGATGGCTTCCCACATAATGTTGACAGGAGTAACATCACTGTGCCTCTCCAAAATACTGGAAGAATGGAATCTCTCCACAGTTTACCACTGTACTGGCTGACAATGTTCATCTGAGGAAGTGCAGAACCATGATTCACCACTAACGTAATGCAATGCCATTCAACAGTAGTCCTGGTGACAGCACCACTCCAAAAGCAGCCATTTGTCTTGTGGTGTTAGCAGCACCAAACACTTAGGACCATAACTGCTTAGTATGGCTGCTACTATTCTTCAACTAATGGTGCAGAATCATGAAGAATGTTGCAGGGATTCTGTTACTTCTTCTTGTATGGTAACCACAGATGTGAAGTGGTAACACTGTGCTTGGTGAACAATACGGCACTCCTTCCCTGTGGTGGTCAGACATGGTTGACTGGAACCTTAACAATGAGTATGCCTGCCCTCACATTTTCATGCAGTTCAATAGTGGGCCACTTCCACATATGAATGCCCCACAAATTTGCATACCGTACAATTTGACCAGATGGCCAAATGAAGACTTACAATGAAGTCCCTTTAATACACTTTCAGGTGTTGGTAATGCTGTCTCACATGAATACATGACATATCCATGTCCTTCACAGTGATTACTCAACATTTCAATATCTGATTCTCTTTATGCTCAATATATACCCTACCAGGCTTGGCAATAAAACTAAACATGTTAACAATAATGCACTCTTGTTGCCATTCTGCCCATCACACAGAACTGGAACTCTTAAATCATTTACATAACTGGCGATTGTGTGTGTGCCTATGTAGTTACTTTGACATCAGACTATATTTTTTGGGTGCTTTACTCTTTTTGGCAGGCAATGTATTTTATGAAGATGAGATGGAAATTTTAGTGCAAAAAATTAATAGGCATGTTGTCAGTATATGGAGTATCACTGCAGTACAGTAAAGAAAGAATTAGTGACTCTGGATATGCATTATGCAGCCACAAAACTTTTGTTTTCTGCCAGCTGCCTACTACATGTACTACTCAGTGTAATAAATCTCGTACATGTATCTATACATTTTGCAGAATCCTTACTGACCAAAAACCCCTGTTATGTACATATACCTCAATATACCTGAAGTTCTTCTTTTGTGATCATGCCATGTATACCTATCTAATTTATCAGTTACCATTACACACAGCATCTGTAAAATTAACACAGCTTTTGTGACAATTTTTGTACAATATCTCAGTATTTCTTCATATGAAAAATCTGTACTACAATTCTGCTGAACAAGCCTCATCCTGTGCTGGAGGTAATACTTCCTAAATCTAAATGGGTATTTCACTTCTCCAATGGTGGCAGTGACATGTTGTGTGTTACACAGCAGCAAGAGAAATGTGAAGAACAACTAAAACCCATATTATTAGTGTTACATGATGCAAACAGGACGTTTTATACCAACGGTAAAGATACTATACAGCTGGTTTAAAGGCACCTTGACAGCTTTGGATATTTTTTAAAACTAATTCAATAGATCCACAATATTCTGTATCATAGTGACCTTTTGGAGAAGTTTGCAACTGCAAAAAGCTTTAAACAAGGTTGTGTGCATGTACCTATACTTTTTGATCTGTACATGAAAAGCATAATCCACGAAACAACATCCACATACCAGGTAAGGCTGGTGAAGTTTCATGTTCTGGCCCCTGAAGGGACTATCAGGCCTCACTATCAGCTGTGTCTTCTTCTGCCAATGGTGTCACTGGATGCAGTAAGGAGGGGCATGAGGTCAGCACACTGCTCTCCTGGTCACTGTTGGCTTTATTGACATTGTAATCACTACTAATCAGCTAAATAGCTTCTCAGTCAGCCTCACGAGGCTGACTGCACCCTGTACCATTCCTCTCATCATGGAGAAATCTCTGTCAGTATCAGAAACTGAGCTCAGGTTTTCTGTGTGGCAGTCAGCTACTCTGACCACTCAGTTACAGAGGTGGACACCCACATACAAGAGCAATTTCTAAATTAGGTATCAGTTTGATTTTTTTTTTTCATGTCATACTTAGCTCAAAAAGACTGAGCAAATTCTCCTAGGTAACATATGCAAATGCAGATGACAATGTTTCTGAATCTCACAGCCTGAAGAGCTGCAGCCATTTGTTAGCTTCTTCAGAGTTCACATACAAAATCTGGCATGACTATAAATACTATAAAAAAGTTTGCACAACTTGCTCCTGGAGCCACAGTCCTAGACTATGGTATTATTGTCTCTGATATATATTTTTGACAGTTTGCAGGTAAATATGTGGTGTGACCTTCTTCATGACCATATGGTGGTATTGTTTTTCTTTGCAAAGGCTTCAGTAATCTTGACTGTTTATCGGGACATATTCAAATAGTTTGAATTTCCACAGGTCGAAGTACTGCAACGTGATTTCATACTGCAGCAAGAAAGTACCACTCCTCACTAGGCCTTGGCCATTAGGAAGACTTGGATGACATAATTTCAGGTCATTGGACTGGCGGAGAGGGGCCCAATCCCTGGTCCCCAAAGTCACCAGCAGTAACCCTGTTAGAATGTTGGTGAAGGATGCTGTCTACTGGACCCTGTGCAGGACCTGCAGGAGCTGTGAGCTCACAGTAGTGCAGCAACTGCACATGTCAAAGAGGACATGCTAGGCCAAACATGAGAGGAACTGGAATACCACTTACATAGCCTGCATGTTACAGATGGAGTACATAATCAACTCTGTGAAACAGCTGATAAAACTCTATGTGTGTGTGAACATTATGCCATGAACCATAACTTTCTACCTATCCCCATTTCTGGAATCAAAACTGCAAAGATCATTTTGGAACACCCAGTAGAATTCATTGGATCTTTCTCAACAAAGTTCCACAAACAGCCACCAAATTGGTGGTGCGCTAGACAGCATTTATTTTATTCCTGCTTATGCGACATGGTCACTTTACTAAACACTTAAAAAATTACGCTGTGGGTAAATACCTCCACAATTTAACACTCTTTTTCTTTACTGGTATAACATTAATTAGTTATTCCCTTCCTTTTTTATCATCTTATCTTTTGTTCTGCCTACAGTTTATGTTTTCTTTCAAGTTTAAATCTTTCAGGCATTTTAAATCACCACAGATTTACTGCACATTATATGTGTTCCTGACTTATAGTTGAATTGAAGTGTTGGTTTGTAACACAAACTTTGATAGTGATTACAGTTTGTAGCATACCTGACTGTGGTGTCACAATACACCTGAAGATGGTCTGTTTATAATCAAACCTCACTGTGTCGTAAATTGATTAATACAGTTGTGCACATCCATGATTTTTCAACAATTTTTACAAGCTGTAAATCATTGCTTCCTCAAAATAACTAAACTTGGAAATTAAGAAATGGATTTACACCATAAAATCCAACTACCTGGCCACTGCTGACAAACGATGAACACTACTCCAACAAGGCAACTTTCCCGAGTGTCAATAAACAATCTTGATGCAACTTGGTGGGCGTGTAGAAGGGGCAAAATAGTGTAATACATTTTTTTTTCTGGTGCTTAATTTCACTTTTAAGGTGTAAAACATGCCCTGGAAGGCAATTTGACACTATTGGTTTAGAGGGAACATTTCAAAATGATAGTATATAAAAAATGTGTTTTCCATATATAAGATGACATGTAATTAACATTCTTGAAAACTGTATAATCAACATATTTAATCATTTGAAATTTTGCAAAACACCCCACCACCATTAATTACTTTTGAAAAATGAAAACTTCTGTTACAATTAAATTAAACAAGCTTTCAAGCCACATATCTCCTGTGTAATACAGATTGTTTCTGAAACAGCATTTTTGGAGAATAAGCTGTACACAATGCACTGTTGGAGAGTTTTCAACATACCTAATTTAAGTAGCTAAACATTCATTACTGTTCTAATTATTTATTTCACTTATTTGTTTTATGTTTTAAATTGTTATTTTATTTTTTACATTCTTTTTTTAAAACCATGTCACATTTGCGTATTATGTCATTTGAAAATAATAAGTAACTAATTACTGTGATAGAAAATAATTGCAGTAATGATAATCAGTAAGTAACTGCTTATAACATAGTGTTTTTTTACACCATGTGCATAAAATGAATGAAATTTCTTCATGTAAAATACTTGACAAAGAAGCCAATATAAAACAAAATTCAGCAGGATTTCAAACTGTCCCAGATGGTCCTCTGAATATCCTAATTTGTATCAGGCATGTTTCAGTACATTGTTAAGCTTTGGAAAGGAAAACTGATTATGTACTAGTGATTGCAGCTTGATTGTATTGTTTCTCAAGTGGAGATTGACATCATAATCATTCAACAGAACTAGATCTGAAAATTTTCTCACAGAGTTCTTCCAACATCGAAAGCTATATACATTCCACAGCTGTATCTGCGTCATGCCCTTTGGGATCATGAGAAGTCTCTTGTCCTCGGGTAAAATGTTTGAAACAGTTTTGTGCACACCTACCACCCACCCTTTCATAGTTGTAAAGGAAACTAATGGTGAGTTTGGACCAAGACTTTAAGGAGCTCTTTTTGAAATCCAGAATGTCCTTGTGACATTATCAAAATCTGGTAGATAAACATCTGACCAGGTTAAAAGATATTTTAAAGATGTTTCTTTCCCAGCAAGGGAGAAATATCTGTATTATTGTTACATTCTTGTAGTGGTTGATGTGAAAGAACTGTTTAAAGCATAAAGCATTATACCTCAGGATAAGGAACTTATTCATCTGATGATCTCAAAGGGCTCAATGGCACTGGTGCAGCTGTGGGATGTATATGGCTCTCAATGTTGGGAGAACTTTGTGAGAAAATTTTCAGATCCAGTTCTCTTGAATGATTATGATGTCAAGGTCCACTTGAGAAACAACACAATCAAGCTGCAATCACTAGTACATAATCACTTCTCTTTGCTAATGCTTACCAATGTACTGAAAGACATCTGACACAAAGCAGGATATTTAAAGGATCACCCATGATAATTTGAAATCCTGCTGAATTTTGTTTTATATTGTGTTCTCTGTTGTGTATATTATGTGAAGAAATTTTGTTCATTTTATATGCACGGTGTAACAAAACACAGTGTTTTCAGCATTTCCTTCCAGATTATCATTACTGTAATTATTTTCTATCATAATAATGAGTTGCTGTAATTTTCAGGTAACAAAATACACATATGTGAAATGGTTAACTAAAAAAAATATAAAAAATGTAAAATAATCATTTACAACATAAAACAAACATAAGTAAAATTAATAATTACAGTAGTAATGAATGTTTAGCTATTTTAATTAGGTATGTTGAAAATACTTCAACAGCACAATGTTTATAGCTTACTTTCCAATAATGGTATTTTACAAACCAGCTTTATTACACAGGGATGTATGTGACTTAAAAGCTTCTTTAATTTATGTTGTAACAAAAGTATTCATTTTTCAAAATTAATTAATGGTGTTGGGGTACTTTGCAAAATTGTGAAGTATTACAAAAGTTGTTTATACAGGTTTCAAGAACATTAATTAAATATCTACTTTGATGTGAAAAACATTTTTTACATCATCATTTCGAAGATATTCCCCCTAAACTAACAAATCCAAATTATCTTTAGAGGTGTTTTTTACTCCTCAAAAGTGAAATTGGGCACAAAGAAAAAAATACAAATTGCACTATTTTGCCCCCTCTACGATGTGCCAAATCATCATGATTGTTTATTGAGACATGGGAATGTTAGCTGGCAAGTGAATGCCACACAAGGCAGTCACAGAATTCCTATTAGATTATACATTGAATAATTATACAATTAGCTTCTTTCCTAGCTCATATTCATCCAGAATCACTTGTGCACCAAACAGTCCCGTGTAATTTGAAAATAAAGCAGATTACTGTTGTTAATTTAAATGGTAAATGGTAGGGTACACAGACTTGCAGACCAATATCCCTGTTGCAGAATCATAGAGTATACTCTGATTTCAAACATCATGATAATCTTGGAGGAAAAGTAGCTGCTGTGAAGGAAGCATCACAGGATCACAAAAATCACTCTTATAAAAAACAGCTCATTTTTTCACATAATATCTTGAATATAGTAACCACTCTGATTGTTCAGTGACGTGAAATATGATGAACATGATAAACTAGTAAAAAGGAATGTGAATGACATACATGAGCTTTGTTGCAAGGCTTCTAAGAAAATGTGGTCCACATGTAAAACAGACAGCATACAACATGCTATTCAGACCAATTCCAAAGTACTTCTGGAGAAACTGGTGTCCTTATCAACTAAGCGTGACACATGCCATCAAATGAGTTTAGAGGCATTATGTCGGGATCTTAACAGGTCACTATGGTCAATATGAAAGTATAGCATACATATTCCGGGTGCTTACATGGGAATATTTGGACAAAAGATATTGGTATACTCATGAAACCCTGTTTGGATAATTTAGAGAACTGGTATTCACGGAAAATTGTGGAATAATTCTACTGTCACCATTATATATCTCATGCAGCGATCATGGGCATAAGATACAAGAAATTATAATATATGTTGACATATAAAGACAATCGCTCCATAAATGAATGGAATGGGACAGAAATATTGATACAAAGTAAACTGCACCATATACTGAATAGTTACCAATTATGTTTGTAGCCAGCCATAGTTTGAACATGAATCACTTCATTTAAGAATGTGCACTGATCTGAATCAAATATGAATAAATAATAATTCTGTGTTTACATTATCAGCAATCATGAGGAAGTAGGGTGTATATCTACACTCCTGGAAATGGAAAAAAGAACACATTGACACCGGTGTGTCAGACCCACCATACTTGCTCCGGACACTGCGAGAGGGCTGTACAAGCAATGATCACACGCACGGCACAGCGGACACACCAGGAACCGCGGTGTTGGCCGTCGAATGGCGCTAGCTGCGCAGCATTTGTGCACCGCCGCCGTCAGTGTCAGCCAGTTTGCCGTGGCATACGGAGCTCCATCGCAGTCTTTAACACTGGTAGCATGCGCACGGATGCACGCCAAGACCGTAGGATCCTACGCAGTGCCGTAGGGGACCGCACCGCCACTTCCCAGCAAATTAGGGACACTGTTGCTCCTGGGGTATCGGCGAGGACCATTCGCAACCGTCTCCATGAAGCTGGGCTACGGTACCGCACACCGTTAGGCCGTCTTCCGCTCACGCCCCAACATCGTGCAGCCCGCCTCCAGTGGTGTCGCGACAGGCGTGAATAGAGGGACGAATGGAGACGTGTCGTCTTCAGCGATGAGAGTCGCTTCTGCCTTGGTGCCAATGATGGTCGTATGCGTGTTTGGCGCCGTGCAGGTGAGAGCTACAATCAGGACTGCATACGACCGAGGCACACAGGGCCAACACCCGGCATCATGGTGTGGGGGGCGATCTCCTACACTGGCCGTACACCACTGGTGATCGTTGAGGGGACACTGAATAGTGCACGGTACATCCAAACCGTCATCGAACCCATCGTTCTACCATTCCTAGACCGGCACGGGAACTTGCTGTTCCAACAGGACAATGCACGTCCGCATGTATCCCGTGCCACCCAACGTGCTCTAGAAGGTGTAAGTCAACTACCCTGGCCAGCAAGATCTCCGGATCTGTCCCCCATTGAGCATGTTTGGGACTGGATGAAGCGTCGTCTCACGTGGTCTGCACGTCCAGCACGAACGCTGGTCCAACTGAGGCGCCAGGTGGAAATGGCATGGCAAGCCGTTCCACAGGACTACATCCAGTATCTCTACGATCGTCTCCATGGGAGAATAGCAGCCTGCATTGCTGCGAAAGGTGGATATACACTGTACTAGTGCCGACATTGTGCATGCTCTGTTGCCTGTGTCTATGTGCCTGTGGTTCTGTCAGTGTGATCATGTGATGTATCTGACCCCAGGAATGTGTCAATAAAGTTTCCCCTTCCTGGGACAATGAATTCACGGTGTTCTTATTTCAATTTCCAGGAGTGTATAATAAAAAGGGAAAAATAAGCACAATAGTGCATGATGGCTTGATTCTATTATTACATAAACAATTCCATCAAATTCATTTGCTATGAGCACCTGGTACTTAAATATATAATCCTGCATGTCTTTCATAACTATACATGATTATTAATGACAGAAAAAAATGTCTGAAACATTTGCTTTTTTCCTTCTGACAAACAATGGCAATCATTGTCTTAATTTCGCACCATAGATTTTTTGACAAATACACAAAGTACTATTCTAATACATGACTCTTTTCCTTTGAGGTATATGGAGAATGAAATTCTATAACAAGGCCATTACCCAATAGATCTTTCAAAAAGCAATGACATACCACAAGACATGTCACTAAACTTACAACAGACATCCACTTGCTCAACAATAAAAGCATCAATTAAATGATACCATGATTCTGCTGAGACTGCCTGTTATTTGAATCAAAGTTTTACTTTTCACTACTGGCTAGTTTCAATCACATGGTCACTGTCAAGTGTCATGTGCCTATGAGCATATATAAGCTAGTAGAACATCATTCATAAAGCCACAAATAAAAAAGAAAATGCAGAGGCGTGTCCAAATGCATCATGAAACCTGTAAATAATCCATCACAAGTTAGTATGTCCATACTTGTCTTCATACTGATCTGCACATACAGTGTCTTAACTGTAAGACGGCAGAGTTGTGAGGCGGGGTGCGGGGAGAGGAGGAAGCAAGCATTGGCTGGCGAGGGGAGAGGAGCCATTGGGGGGGACAAGGCACGCCTACCAGTTGCAGTGCTGGCACTACAAATTGCGCGTCATGCTTACACGAAAGCAGACAAAAGGCTTGGAGGTAAAACTCGCTTTAAATGTTGTTCATAAACGGAACTGAAATCGTCATGTACATTAAAATCTGTATATATAAAAATGAATGTATGTATGTTTGTCTACTATGCGCTCACAAACCATTCATCCGATTGCAATGAAACTTTGGTGAGTTGTTCGAACGCCCGAAAACAGTAATGGGCACTGTTTCTACAGTTAGGTCATCGTTTTATGCGTAGCACAATTGATTAGGTAAAGGCTTGTCACCTGTTCGATTCCCACTACTCGCAATTTGTTTTTTATTTTATTTCATTCCCCGCAATGTTAAACTATTAATTATAAAATTTAAATATCCCTAAACAGGTCATATAGTATAACGTAACTGTCAATCTCTATATATAAAAATGAATGTATGTAAGTCTGCCCTCTGTTCGTTCCCAAACCATTCATCCGATTGCGATGAAATTTTGGTGATTCCTTCAAAGTGATCGCGAACAAAATATCTGAAATGGAAACTCACCTTTTCTTGCCGGGCGTTTGTGGTGATACGCCAGGGTGATTCTTGGAAAACTGTTTGAATCTTCCAGTGCTACGCATACTTTGTCCTGTGTATGTAGCAGCTCTCACTGAAGATTTGTAAATGGGGTGAAGCAATTTTTTCTGCTCCATTTCCCTTTCGCAGCATTCAATCACACGCAATATAATTTTG